>NW_006798707.1:2276656-2280792 GCF_000442215.2 Lipotes vexillifer | reverse complement strand
GTGTGTGTGTGTGTGTGTGTGTGTGTGTGTGTGTGTGTGTGTGTGTGTGTGTGTGTGTGTGTGTGTGCGCGTGTGTGTCTTGGAAAAGGATGGTTGCCAAAGAAGAGAGCTAGTCTGGTATTCCTTGAACTGTCCCCCTTGATTTATTTTCACAAGTTATCTGAGGAACAGACAAATGGCAGCCTTGGAAAAGTTCTGGGTCTTGTTTTTGTTTTGTTTTTCATTAAAAGGGGGCCCAGCTGATGAAAACAAGTTATGAAATGACCTATGTTTGTGTAACTGGCTGAATTGCGTAATGCTCAGGGCCTGAAACCGTTTAAGAGTCGCGCAGCCAGGCAGGGCATATATCTGGTAGGTGTTTTCCTAGGAAAGTTAGGAGAGAGAGAGAAAACAACAACAACACAACAATAAAAAGAAAAAGCCAGGAGGGGGAGGTGTGTGCAACTATTAGTGACAAATCAAATCACCAATGACCAACCTCTGAGATTAAAACTATAACTGGAACAGGAAATATTTTTCATGCTTCAAGTTCCTGCCATATACAAGAACAGAGGTTTCAACAGAGTTATCTGCCCCCCCCACCTTCCCCAAGTCACTGAAACTCATGGCCATGTGTTAAGATCAAGCTTTATGAAGTGAGAGAGGAGAGGAATGTGCTAGGTTGAGTAAACAGCAACAAACTTCTCAGGAATATCAGACCCCACAAACAAAGAGAGCAGAAAAGAATAATATTCACTTGCCCAGGGTGAAACCAGAGAATGCTCTCACACTGATTGGCCCGCTGAGATGCCACAAAAGGAAGGCCCACCACTAACTGCCAGGAAAGTCTCCCCGTAAAGGAAGCTAAGAGAAATAAAGTGATTACAGGTTTTATCTGGTATGCAATAAAGTTACCTTGAGCCAGAGTGGGGTCACAGACTTGTGAAGTAACAAAAGCTTCTCGCGGCAGTCCTTAGGACCACAGAACAGCTCTGCTCAAAGTCACAGAGATGATAGGAAAAAACCCTGCCTCCCTCCCCCACCCCCTCCCTCAGGAGTGGATAGGCTGAGAAACTTGTCCAAAGCTACAATACCTTGCCAATCCCTCTGGTTTGAAAGGCGCCTCACTCAAGCTGCTGGGCCGAATGGGCAGGCGTATATGCAAGCACCCTGTGCACCAGTTATTACTAATTGCAAAATCCTCATGTGTTACAGCATGCTAGGAATTAACCAACAGCTGCTTTTTGCTTCGGTAATGAGGCCCCATTACACTCTGCTGGACTGAGTTCTCTTCCTTCTTCCTAGCACTGGTTTCCTGTCTGATTTTCTTCCAAAACAGGGAATTGCCTCCGCTCACATCCTGGGCTCAAAGCCCTAGTGACACAGATTATTCAGTTGGGGCACTGATGTCCGGTCTGACTTCCCATCTAGGCCCCAGGGTCTGAGAAAAGCCAGGCGGCGAGGTTGTAACATTTCAATGATGAGTGCCACAGAAACGGCAGCCAAAGGAGCAGATGAGAGATCAAAAGATCCCTTCCTGGTTCGGAGAGGCAGACAGGGACTTTTTGGGGGCTGTTGAATTGGAGAATGAGGGAATGGGTTATAAATGACTCTAACCCATTGCCTAACGATAGCTGGATTCAATACAAACCACCAAATGGGCTGGAAAGCAAACAAAATCAAACACTTTGGAACAAAATTTGAAACTCATCACCTTGGTATCCGTCATTAGGGGTGCACTCACTGCACCCTCAGTGCACAGACTAGGCTCTCTACAGTGGTGCTTATGGGGACACCAGGGCAGGCAGAGGGAAGACACAGAAAAGCCGTTTTGAGGACTCACCAGGTACGGTGAGCCACTCTGGAATAAGATACCCCTCTTCAGTTACCAAAGAGAACCGTGTTTCCATTTTATTCTCCATCAGGGTCCCTCCTCCCTGGAAGCCCACCCCAACCCCTTCTGGTTGGCTGGCGTATAGAGGCCAAGGCCACTGCCTTACCAGAGCAACCCTTGCTGCAGCCAATTTGGCTACAGACTCTGCAGATCCTGACTGAGGCGGGTTTCAGGTTCTAGCGGCCTTGTTTGCTAAGCCAGCTCCCTCACAAGCCTCGGGGTGGGGGGGTGGCTGCTGCCGAGGACAGGCACCCCACCAGCACCACCAACCCAGCAGCACCCTTCTGGTATTTATTTATGCTGGTATTTATAGACAGATCGCACGCACAAACCCTCCAGTGCAAACCAGTCCGCCTGCTTTAGAAACAAGTTGTTTTTCGGCTTCCAGAACCACTCAGGAGCCCAAGCGAGGTCTCTCCACCCTCCCCGCCCCCCTTCTCTCTGCAGGCGTCCTTGCCCCAAGGTACTCCCAGACCCACAAGGCGCCCCTTCTGGTGGCAGTGCAGACTCCTTCTCCGACCCTAACAGGAGACGGATGGGCGCCGGGCACCTAGGCGCAGCCGAGCCAATCAAGGCTGACCTCCTCCTTCCGTCCTGACCTTCGCACCTGATTCCCAGAGCGCCAACCCGCGCCCACTCCGGATTACTTGAAGGAGCCCAACCATGTTTCCGAGTCCCCAACATTTTTCAGAAATTAAGACCGATGGGGGCCGGGGAAGAGAAGGAGAGGGTTTTTCGCAAGAATAAGGTCCCGAGATGTAGGGAGGGGCCCGTGGGTGCAAAGATTTTTCTTTTTTTTTTTTTTTTTTTTTTGGTCCACCACAGAAAGAGAGGAGAATGGAGGTGGATTCCTGGGAGAGGAGGTACAGGCTCCTGGGAAAGGGACCTGCAATTCCAGGAGCTGGTCTGGATAAGATGTAGTGTGAAGGATAGGGTTTGCTGGCTGTTCCAGCCCGCTCGCCGCTCCAGTTAAAAAACAAACAAAAAAAAAGTGTTGGCGTTGGGTAGAGGGGATGAAAGGAGGTGTGGGCAGGACAAGACGAAAATCCAGAACTTACAATGGTGGCCCATAGGAATTTTCTCGCCAAACCAAGAAATGGAAAAGAAAGCAAGAGAGGCAGTGGCGGCGAGGAAGGCGGTGATCCACCCGCGCCGCCAGGTGCACCCGGGCCCCGCACCTACCTGCTGGCCGCCGCCGCCACTGGAGTAGGACTCGGCGTGCGCAGGAGAGCCGCTGCTGCCCCGGGATGAGGTATCAAAGTTCCCGGGATAATCTTGGTACATGATCCGCGGTGGGGGCCCGAGAGGAAACAGGGTGTTTTTCTTCCCCCGCCCTCGCCGAGGCCGCGCACCGGCTGCTGAACGCTGGCTCCCTGCGGGCCGCGCCTCGGGCTCTAGTCTTCGCTCCCGGGCTTCTGCCCCCTCGGCTGCGACACCCCGGGAACAGTGCCCCCCGAGCGCCAAGCGCTGCACTTCTTTCCTGCTCTACGAGCGCTGCGGGTCCGGCTGTCCACCCGGTCCCTCCCACTAAAAAGTCCGCGCGTCCCTCTGTCCCTCCCCTGCGCGCGCCCTCCCGCCCCCGCGCGCAACCGGAGCTCAGCCCGGACCGCCGGCTCAATCAAAAATTGGAAAGTAAAAAAGAATAGGAGCCCGGCGAGTCAAGCCTGCCAGGTTTGGGGACCCCCGATTTAAGGCAGGGCAAAAAAAGGCGAAAAGAAAGGCTGCCCGCTTGGAGAAACTTCTATTTCCTCCTTTTAGAAAAGGAGCTGAGAATAAACTTCCTGTGGCCGACTCGCCGCCGGAGTTTCGAGCGGTTCGGACACTTGACTAGAAGAAGGCAGCCTGCGCCCGGCCCGCGGCCGGTGGGGTTCCAGTTGAGCCGGCGCGGAGAGGGACGCGGCCCCGCTCCCCGTGCCACAGCTGCGGCGCCCGGACCTGCGCCCCTTCCCCGGCGCCCGCTCCCGGACGGGCCCGCGTCGCCCGTCCGCGCCTCTCTCACTCCCTCTCTCTGTCCCCGCCGAACGCCGTTCGCTTGCTCGCTGGTTTGCTCGGAGCCCCAGCGTTCTGCCCGAGATGAGTCACTACAATGGCACGAGTTCAACTCCACACTCTTTATTCTCCAGCCCCTGTACCTCACGTCAACCCCAGACTCCACCTTGCAGGGAGGAGCGCGCGGGGAGGCGGAGGGAGAAGGCCGAGGAGGAGGAGGAGGAGGAGGAGGAGGAGGAGGCGCGGGAGGAGGCGGGCGCAGCGCCACCCTCCC
>NW_006798707.1:2276054-2276636 GCF_000442215.2 Lipotes vexillifer | reverse complement strand
ACACCCAGCGCTAGGAAGGAAGGGGTTGGCGGGTGTGGGAGCGGACCGCCGGCGCGGTTTGGGGGAGCCGAGGCTCCTGGCCCTTCCCCCCCGCGCCCACCCCCGGCCCCGCGCCCTTGGTCTGCTCCACTGGCGCATGTTGCCAAAGATGGTCATTTGCGTTAGAGGACGCGAGTGCGGGTTCCCTCGCTTTCGGGTGACGTGGAGGGAGAGGGATTCCCTCGCCGGCTCCCCAGCACGCCACGGCCTCCCCCTCTTCCACCACCCTGGGAAGGGGCGCGGGGCGGGGCCCCCGAGAGCGGCCGCAGGGGCCTCGGCGCCGGGTTTTAGAAAATAATCACAGTCCCGAAGAGCGAGACAGGCGGTTCGGTGCGGCGCCACCGCGAGGCTGGGAGCCGGGCGCGCAGAGCCGCTCGCAGGGAGGGCGCAGCCGCGCATGGTCGTCGGCGTCCTCCGCGGCGCCGCCTGAAGCAGCGGGCGCCCTGGGCGCGCTGGGTATGCGCACCTCCCTGAGGCCGGGCCTTGCCGGGGCGAGGCGCCGCCGGGCGGGGCCGGCCTGCCTATTTTCCCCTCCGTGGCTGG
>NW_006798707.1:2251307-2275969 GCF_000442215.2 Lipotes vexillifer | reverse complement strand
CGCCCCGTTTTTTCGGCCCTGCAATTAATTTGTTAGGAGTAGCCTTGAAGACGAAATTAAACAGTCAAGACATTCCGGCCGCCCTCTACGCTGGGCAATTAGGACGCATCTAATAGGAGTAATCGGGCATTATAAGCAACCTTGACTGTTACGAATTTGGAAGAAAAAAAAAAACAGGGAAGAGGGAGGCCCGGTAGAGGGTGTGCCCCATCGTTGTCTTCAGCTGTTTTGGAGCGAAGTTCAGGCAGTAGGTAGTGCAGATTCCTAGGTTCTCCCGCTTCGCTGGGCGGGGTGCGGGGTAAAGAGCACAGGCCCTGGAGTATGAACGCCAGGCTGTGCTGTTTACGAGCTGTGAGACTTTGGGTGACTCCCTTAACCTCTCTGGGCTTCAGTTTCTTCCTATCAGACGAAGGGGTTGAGACATGACCTTCTAAGGCCCTTGTCAGCTCTGGAACTTCAATCCTTCTGCAGAGATGATCCGGAGGAGCACTGTACTAGGAGTCAAGGAAATTGGGTTCTGGTCCAGGCTCTGCCTTAGTCTCGGTTTACCCAACTCTTACGTGTACCGTCTGTACCCCCACAGGGTCCTTGTGAGGACACAACGGGAAGATGTGTGAAGCCTTATGCATTGTAACACATCACGGTTTCGGTCCTCAGTTTCCTTATCTGTAAAGTGGGGGTGTTGCTAAGAAAGAAAAATAGAGCCGGGAACTCAAAGCTTTCCCGGGGCTCTATATAAAGCGCTGGCGTTTCCGGGACGGCTGGCGGCATCTGGCCGCCCCAATGGCCCCAAGATACGGTAATCCCAAACAATACTCGGGGTCATTGTTTACAACTATAAAACACATTCTGTCCTGAGCTCCATCCCCAAGGACGCGCGCGAAGAGGCGAGGCTGGCCGGGCTCCTCGCACCTCCGCCGCCGCCTGCCTGGCAGAGTCCCCAACTCCCCCGGTCAGGGCGAGAAGTGTCGGGCAGACGGATGCGAGCACCCAGCGCGGGGGCTTGGCGTTTTTGTTTTTGACTTTTAAATCCTGCGTCCTGCCTGCCTGGGTGTGTTTACGCTCCTCTCTCAGCAGGACTGTGTAAATGCAGTCCTTTGACGCAAAACCGTTCAGCCCTTTCCCCAGCGGCAGCGGCAAAACCCAGAAAGCTGGGGGTGGGGACGGGGGGGGTGGTGGAGCGCAGGAGAAGAAATCGTGACACTTTCTTCCTCGCCTCTCCGTCCCATCCCGCCCTGCCTGGGTGTGTTTACGCTCCTCTCTCAGCAGGACTGTGTAAATGCAGTCCTTTGACGCAAAACCGTTCAGCCCTTTCCCCAGCGGCAGCGGCAAAACCCAGAAAACTGGGGGTGGGGACGGGGGGGGGTGGTGGAGCGCAGGAGAAGAAATCGTGACACTTTCTTCCTCGCCTCTCCGTCCCATCCCGCGCCACACGGCCCCCGGCCGCCTTGGCGAGCTCTTGGGGGGCTGCAAAGGGAGTCGCGGTCTGGGCGTCCAGGGCCCTCCCGGGAGCAGCCGCGTGTCGAAGCGGCGCGAACAGACGCACTTTTAGTTTTCCTTTGAGCAGCAGCGGCTGCCCGGGCCTCCCCCACCCCGCGCTTGAAAATCCGGATGCTTCTAGGTCTCTCCCACACAGTACTTCCAGTAATTCGGGGGGAAAGAAGGAGGGGGAAAGGGAGCGTGTTCTTCCTCGGTGGCCTCCGCCGTCCCGGGCGCCTCCAGGCCCGGGCAGGCGCCGCCGGGAGTGAGCGGGCAGGCGAGCGCACCCTCGCGCCCTCACCCGCCCCCGCCCTGCCTGCTCCCCAGCCCTTTCCTTTCTTGTGGGTTCCCGTAAAGCCCAGCAGCCCCGAGACGTCTGCAGAGCATCACGGAATCTGTGCTGATGCAAGTCGCTAGCCTCCCTTTGGTGCGCCCCGGCCTGCCTCGGAGCGCTTTGATCCCGGCCTTCCCCGGCTCCAGAACTTGTGTTGGCTCCCTCTGCCCGCCGGGAGGCCTGCGTTCTGCAGCCTGCCTTCTCCCCTCAGTCCTGGAGCACCAGACACAGAGCTGCGCCCTGGTGCTATGGGCACTGACCGGCTGGTGTAGCTGGTGCCTCGGACTAACTGTGAATGCCAAACGGAGAATTTAGCTTCCAAGCCCAGTTCATTGCCCCCTCCGGGGGGAATCATTCCAGGATCACCCAGTTAGAAGGGATCCTCTGACTCCCAGGAATAGGATACTAAGAAGAATAGGGGCCAGTCTTTCCTGAGCACTTACCAATAGTCAGGCACCAGGCTGAATACTTTACGGGGATTGTCTCATGCCAGCCTCCGAACAAACGTTTGAGGTGGGTGTTCTTCCCTGGTTGCAGATCAAGAAAGGGAGGTTAAGTAACTCGACCAGGAGAATGAGTTAGAGGGTTAGTGACCCAGCTGGAAGTGCAGCTGGGCCTCTAGGACTCCAGGCTCTTCCTCTTACCTAGGACATGTGTGACCTGCCTCCTAATGGAATGTCTTTGTTTCTCTCTTACTGGTCTCCAGAAAGCGTGGACTTCCTCTGGTGCATGACTTTGCCTTCACTTAGAGGTTCTCCTTAATTCTCTGCCCAGCACTATCACTCAGGGTAAGGAAAGGTCAAGTCATGTGAGGGAAGAGGAGGCGGAAGCTGGGATGGGGAGAAAAAGGTAGCTTGTGCCGCCTTCTCATTGCCTCTCTGGGTCTTGGGACCTCCCTGCACTGAAGTTAGGTGTTTCCTCCTCTGTCCCTCCTGTCCAATGTTTGGCCCCGAAATGGTTGCCTGCTCTGGGCTGCACCTGGCCTGCACATCTGAGTGCTGGACAGTTCATGAAGCCCTTTCACATACATGGCCTCGTTTTTCCTCACAGTAACATCTGCACCAGGGATGTAACAACAGTCAGGGTGACTCTGGATTGCCAAAGTGGAGGCGGAGGAGCAGAGTGGCAAGGCAGCCTCCTCAAGATTTCCCAACCCGCGGTTGCCAGAGCCTGAACTCAAACCCATCTCACCTGACTTTACACCCAGTGCTCTGCCTGTTATCCATGCTCCTGGGCTTGACAGGTCAGAAGCAGAGTCCATGGCTTAATAATACATGGTCCTTTATCCACCATGCCTGAGAGAATGCCATCATTTCTCTATTGTAAACCATACATGTTGATGATGTTTGAACATTTCTGAAAGCCAGGTACATGTTATCATCAGTGACTATTTAATACGGAAGTGTTTCTGTTTGTCCCAAGATCTCTGGGTCACTCAGGAGTCCATCAGGAAACAGACCTCAACCCGGATGGTTCCAAGGAAGAGGCTTTAAAAATGGAGCATCTCCATAGAGAAGTGTGAGCAGGGCTAAGAGAGCACAGGGGATCTTGCCACACCCAGGGCCTGGTAACAGCTGGAAACTGTGACCACGCCCAGGGTTCAAAAGGGAAGAAAATAGTGTTATTAGAACCTACTGCACACTGGGACCACGGAAGAAAGGGCATCCATCAGGATAAAGAGAAACAACCCATGCCAGAAAGACACTGAAAAGGATGGAGGAAAGGATCCCAGACCATCTCTCCCATCCCGTCAGCCTCCCAGGCACAGCGAAGGGCAAGGAAGGGTGAGCAGTGGATCTGGTGGGGGTGGGAAAGGCACACTCAGCAAATGAGGAATAACCAGCAAAGATGCTATTAAACCCAGGTGTATCTTCTCATGGGTGACATTTCAGGATGGGGGAAATACAGTCGATCAGTAAGTCTCACATCTCACCCCGAGTCGGGGTAAACATGAGAATAACGCGCACAGCTTTTCAAGCTGCACCTCCCCTCCCTTTAAGCGTCACTGATACATTCAGCCACTAATCCAGAGGGAATGTGTTGTATCGTTCAGGTGTGGGGCAGAAAGAAAGGCTGGGAACCACGGATCAGAAGAGATCAGCATCTGGAGGAAAGAGCTGGATGAATAAGCAATGATGACTCCTCCCTGTGGCCTTACACAACCTCCGTTACATTCCAAGAGGGGCCCACCAGCTTCAGTATTCTGAGACATGACATGGGCCCTCACCTACTGTGATTCCCATTTCATGTATGGGATTCACACCAAGGAGGAGATGTGAAAGCAAGGAAGTCCAGAAACTATCGCTCTAGAGGCCGACCTAATAATAATATTAAAACTGAATGTTCTGCATCTGGGTGGTGGTTACATCTGTACATATGTGAAAAACTCATCAAGTTCTACCCTCAGATTGGGCATCTATTTACTTTACTGTATGTTACCTTCGATTTAAAGAATACATGCAGACAACAACAAGCCCTTTTGATTGCCTTAGACCACATTTAGCGTTATATTGAAGTCTGTGTAAGACTTCTCAGAAAGCATAGGCAAATGAGGCCTTTCTGGTCCCCACTTATGGCCCCTAGGAGACTCTGAGTAGTGGCTGCCCTAGAAAGGCTCAGGCAGAAAGAAGGTACTTCCCCAGTTGCCCACATGTGTGCGCGTGTGTGTATGCGTGTGTGTGTGTGTGTGTGTGTGTGTGTTTAAGCCGGATACATTCCAGAGATAAGCTGACCAGTGCTATTATTCAGAAATATCTTTATGAGTCAGAACAGAATTACCTCTGGTAGGAATGTTAGTTGGGTCTGGAAAGGAGGAACAGAACAGCTTTGCTCGCTTCCTCTTCTGGGTCTAAGATCTGCATGAGGAGAGGCAGCTCAGATTGGGCTTTGAGTTGAGAAACAGAGGTCCAAGGATGGCCCTGCTATGGCTGGCTCTGTGACCTGGGCCAAGTCCCTTGATATCTCCAGGCCCCTGCTTTCTTATCTGCCACCAACAGGCTGGACTAAACATAGGCCCTGTCATAGGGCAAGGGATGCACAGAAGCCCTAAAGGGGGAACCTCTTTCCCCTACCACTCCTCTATCCGGCATGAGTCTCCTGCCAGGCATCTTCAAGTCCCACAGGAAAACACATGTCTCCCACCCTCCTATCCTGAGGACCCAGAAACCCAGCATGAGCTTCCCCGCTCCTGCCCCATCCCAGGCCAGAGGCTCTAGGCAGGCTTCCTCCACTTCTAATCTGGTCAGAGCGTGGGACCCATCAGCCTGGCCCCAGGATTTGCCCAGCATCTAGAGGAAGGGGGAGGAGAAGCCTGAAGCCTGGATGGACGCTGCCTTCAGGCAGTTCACAATCTAGCTGAGAAAAATAAAGAGAACACACACAGTAGTGGGGGCATGAAGCAACAACAATGGTGACACCTATAAAAACCTTTAATAGGGCTTCCCCTGTACCAGACAGTCTTTTAATTGTCGTATATATTAACTCGGTTAATATTCACAACAACCCTATGAGGTAGTTACAATCATCCCCATTCAACAGATGAGGAAAACTGAAGTCAAGAGAGGTAAATTCACCCAAGATTCCAGAGCAAAAGAGAAAGAGTTGGAATTTGAACACCTGCATTCAGGCCCCAGACTCTTGGTATAGAAGGCGCTAATGAATCTTCCCCCAGCTCTGCATGGAATCATGACAAACCATCTCTACACACTTAGACACCCCACCCACTGGGGTGTCATCTGATCCTCTCAACAGCCTATGCAGTAGCCAGGACCCACATTATTGGCCCTATTTTCCAGATAAAGAAAGTGAGGTTCAGGAAAGGTAAGCCATGGGATGAAGGTCACACCCGCCTTGCATGCAGAGCAGGGTGTATCCAAGTCTTCAGACTCCCATGTGCCGGGCCTTTGCTTTTCTCCTTTACACGCTGGGTCCATAGCGGATACAGGAGGAGCTCAGAGAATGACCAAGAGCGGGAGGCCTCGTTGCTTGATCCAGGTCTCCTTCCAGCACTGTTGAATCTCTGTCATTTGGCAGGCCTAGCAGCCACTCCCCGTTCTGGTAGGAGCACCCTGATTTTCCTTTGGGGGAACCTCCACTTCCCCATTGATCCTAACCTTTGAGCTCTAGGGATAGACTCAGGATACATGATCCAGTCCTGGCCAAACCAAACACCCACTTCCCCGGCCACAGTTACTGATTGTTTCAGGGTGTGCTGATGACCCAAGACTGGCCTTTGAAAGTCAGACCTGAGGCTTTGGCTGAAACCCTTGGGAAAGACATACCCTCTTTCCAACTGGGAGACCACGCTCCTCACAGGGGAGAGACTGTGAGGCATAAAGCCAACCTAGAGGGCAGCAGGGCCAAGCGACAGAGAACAGCAGGTTTCTGATGACTTTGTTGGGTCTCCTGGACCCCAGCTTGCCTAAAGTGGTTGTGTTCCTGGACTTCCCATCCTATGGCAAGAGATTCCCTTTTCTATTGGAGCCAATTTGAGTTGGGTATCTGTCAATTGCAAATAAGAGTCCACCAGTGAGCCCATAAGGAGCACCTACTGTTAGCACTTACCGTTTGCTCGACATCTCAAAAATAAACGATGCCAAGTAAGAAAGTGGCTGGCCTCAAAGAATTTGGAATCTGGGGCTTCCTTGGTGGCACAGTGGTTGAGCGTCCGCCTGCCGATGTGGGGGACACGGGTTCGTGCCCCGGTCCGGGAGGATCCCACATGCCGCAGAGCGGCTGGGCCCGTGAGCCATGGCTGCTGAGCCTGCGCATCCGGAGCCTGTGTTCCGCAACGGGAGAGGCCACAACAGTGAGAGGCCCGCGCACTGCAAAAAAAAAAAAAAAAAAAGAATTTGGAATCTGGTGAGGGATGAGAAAGATTCTCAAACAATTTTAAAACAAGTCAGAGCACAAGGCACCCCTAAACGCCACAAGGCAGCCACCAGGGTTCTCTGGCTTATGCGGAGGGTGAGAATATATCAGGTGGAACACCTGAGAAAAGGCCTCACGAAGGTGGTGGCAGTGACATTGGCCTCACGAGTCTGATGAGATGCTGACACATGGAGGTGGGGGAGGTTGCAGAGCAGACAGCATTAGGAAGAGCCCAGGTTCAGGGAAGTCGGCGTATGTAGGGGCAAGAATCAAGTGATGGGGTTGACTGAGTCCAGGGGGATGGCCTAAATTTTATAGTCTGGGTGGGTGGGGGTGAGGAGAGAACGGTCCTGAGCTACTTCAAATACCTGAAGGCATTCCCTGTGGAAAAAGAGCTAAGCCTACTTGGTATGGCCCCAAAGGACGAGGCTAGGGCTAAAGAGGGGATACTGGTACTGGGGGGAGGCAGAGTTGACCTCAGCCTAAGGAAGGCAATGTCATGTCAATTTCATGGGAAGTTTGGGGAAAATGTTCAAAAAGAACCTACCAGAACCTGGTAGGTGTTATAAAGGGGATTCAGAAACCAGAGGGGAGTCTGAATCAGCTGACACTGACCATTCTGTGAGTGCTGAGCCAGACTTGGAAATCTGTGGCTTTGGATTTCATTCCAAAGGCAACGCTAATACACACCAACTTGAGGCATGAGAAGAGGATACAGGTGTGTTGATGGGGTCAGAGCTACACCTGTATCTATGAATTTCTTTTATAAACATACAATTTGGGAAATTTTAGTATGGATGGGATTGTAGGTGATGCCCAGGAATTTTTTTTTTTTTTTTTTTGGTTAGGTAAGATACTGGCATTCACTCATGTAAGATAATAGTCATATTTTTTAGATACATACTGAAAAACATGGGGATTAAATGACATAATGTTTGCATTTTGATTTAGAATATTTAAGCAAGGGGGGAAGCATATGTATTTTTCACACACATATATGTATATGTGTGTCTATATATATTAGACACATATACAAAGTTAGCAAATATAATGAACAAAAGATGCCAGACACAAAGCGATACCGATTGTGTTGTTCCATTATATAATTTTTTAAAGGCAAAACAAATCTATGATGTTAGAAGTCATTGCAGGTCAGGCAGAGTGGAGGGCATGAGGGCTGAGTTCTGTTTCTTGGCTGGGTCAGGCTTACAGGTGTGTTCACGTTGTGAAAACCCAGTGAGTTGTGCACACAAATTTGTATACTTGACGGATGTGTGTTTTAAACGTCAATAAATTTACCCTCAAATGCCAGCCCTACACACATGCCCACGCACACACACGTGTGCATGAGCGGGAGAGAGATCTGAATTGTGATAATATGCGAGAGGGAGAATGATCTGAAGCACATATGATCCTCCACCGATAATTTCTTAGAAGACGCAGTGTGAGCTATGGCCTCAAGCCTGAGTTTTCCAAACAAGTTTGAATGCTACCCTCAGGGGGAAGTTGTTTTGTTTGTATTTGCCTTACTCAGGAGACACAAATCATGGGCTACAGCCAGAGAATTAAAATCTAGCTTTAAGCTGATCAACCTGGTAGAGGATGGAAGGGAGGGGGAAGAGCCCAGTGTGGAGACTGAGAGGAGAGAGGCGGGGGGACCGCAGTGGGCGAGGGCCTGGGAGGGCAGCGTCCACGTTCAATGCTCCCACCCCCGCCCCCGCCGGGCAGTCCCCAGCACACCAACCGTCTGGGGCGTGCTCATGTGGAGAGGGCACATGTGCACAGACTCACGGACACCCCAAGTACGACACACACAGAGGGGGCAGGCACTGCCAGCACCCCTACTGAGCACCCCCTGGGTGTCAGCACACCCCATCCTGGCACCCCTGTGGATCAGCTACTGTGGGTCACTGAGCGTATGGGCTGCTGCGGGGACCCGCACCCCTAAAGACACACAGAGCCCAAGGAGTGGTGGCCCTATTATCTGCACAATGAGCACATCATGTGATTGCCTGCCTCGGAGAAAGGAAGGAAGGAAGGAAGGAAGGAAGGAAGGAAGGAAGGAAGGAAGGATGAAAGAAAGAAGAAAAGAAGGAAAGAAGGAAAGAAAGAAAGAAAGGAGGGAAGGAGGGAGGGAAAGAGGGAGGAAAGAAGGAAGGAAGAAGGGACACCACTGGTTTTTCTTTTGAGGCAACTGAGATGTTTCAACAGCCCTAGGTGTGCAGGCAAAAGACAAGGTTTGAGTTCTGCCTCTGCCACTCAGAGCTGCAAACCCTTGACAAAATCATTTCATCTCTATACACCTCGTTCACTCATCTGCAAAGTGGGGCAGAGAATGCTGATTTGTGCACAGCTCAATGCTCAGAAAGGGCCATGGGCTTAGGTGAGAGAGGCCTGGGTTCCAATCCTGGCTCTGCTGCCTGAGAGCCAGGGGACCTTGGGCAGTTATTGAACCCCTCCAAGCCTCACTTTCCTCCCTTGTGATGTGGTGACGATGATAACACCAAGACCTCAGGGCCATGGTGAGGATTATGCATGTATGCATTCATCTAAATATCCGTCCACTGTCTATTTATTTATACTCTGCTTATTCCCAAAAGGATTTCTGTAGCTATGGGGAAGATTCAGTAAAACAACACACAGGAAGGGCCTGACACATGGTTGGCTGAGAGCACTGCATCCCTTTCCTGCCTATCTCACAGGGTTGGGTTGAGGCTCCAGTGGGATAATGTTTCTGAAAATGTCTTGCAAACTAGGGAATTCGATACACATGACAGCTAGAGAAAGTGGAAAAGAAAGGAAGGATTTGGGGAAGCTGAGGCAAGAATGGACATCCAGCCACCTCACAGAGGAAGAGCTTGGGTTCTTGGAGCACTGAGGGTGCCCACCCACCAGCTAGGGGCCCATGTGCTCAATACATAAAGCAACTCTAGGAGGAGCCGTGGCTACAGGGTCCTGTAATGTCAGAGCTAGAAGGAGCATGAGAGATCATAGGGTACAATCCCACCTCCCTACCCCATTTTACACATGTGGGAACCGAGGCTCAGAGAGGGAAACGGGCTTGCCTCACATCATCCAGGGCAGCAGAGGCAGAGCTGGGACCAGACTCATTTCCTGATGCAAAGTGCAGAGCACCATTTCCACTGCCCCATGAACCTGGTACGTTTCTCCTCACTCTGCTCTGGGGCACTCCGAAGCAGGTCTGCAGGAGCCTCACTTCCTGGGGTGAATTCTGGTAGCTTAAGGCAGGAAGGTTTGCTCCCTCCCCTGGTAAGTGTGCCTGGGGCCCCACCCGGATGACACACCCAGGGGCTCCTGAGCAGTGACCATAGCCAATGAATATAACCCACAGCCAAGAGCAAACATAGAGCCTTATTGTTAGGGACATCGATTGCTGCACTGGGTTGGGCATTTATTTATTATCACAGCTATTTCTTTTCATCAACAGAAGGCAAACATTCCCCACCCCAGTAACTGGAAGGCTACTACGTGTACCAGAGGATGGCTGATGTCTCTTGAGGCTGGGTTGGGAGCAGAACGAACCTACTTACGTGGTCCTTCCATCCGATCCAATTCAGGCAAGGGTAGGAGGGACTCAGGCCCGACCTACAGGAGAACTGCGCACACCATCAGGATCCAGAGGCTGCATCACTAAATACCATCAAAAGCTGTGGGGTGGGATTGGGAGCCAGAGCTTGTTCTGTTCCTCTCTTTGCCTCTCAACTTTTGGCAAGATACTAAACCCCCACCTTGGCGTGATCACCTGTAAAATATTAGGGGCTGTAATGATTAAACAGAATACATGTGAAAGCAGCTAGCATAGTGCCTGATATATGGGTGCTCAATAAACAGTCCTGGATCTGCGTCTGAGAGCACGGTGAACCCGTATCCACAGAAGAAACTGTCAGGCCACAGCGGCTCCATACATTACAAGGTGGATCTGAGCTGGGTTGCCCCTTCTGGGGGAGGATAGTAGCCTGGCCGTAATCTCACTTGGCGCCAGGGAAATAAACCTGGTGGCCTTCTCAGTCTATGCCAGTCTCCTTATTTAGCTTTCGTGTCAACGTTCCCATCTTTCTTTTGGGCCCAGAGTTGGAGCTCTGCACCTCCACCCATCCCGTCCTCAGGCTCTCTCTCTCCTCTCCCCTTGGGACACACCTTCAGTCCCTTCTCTTCCCCCACCAGCCCTGTCTTTCCCTTGGGAGGCCCAGGTTTCTTCTTGCTCCCATTCAGAAGATCCAACTTCTCTGGGATTTTTTCCCCCAGCAAAGATAGGAGGGATTTCTTTGGGACCTTCAGCGGAAAGCTTTGGGAGAGGCAAGTTCCGAGGTAGCTTTATCTAACGAGGGAGGGCCGAGCAGCTGGAGTCTGAGGTGGAGGTGAAGTTTGGATCCGAGGGATGTGGTGGTCCTGTGGGGCAGAGCAGCGGAAATGCTCTCTCCTCCGTGGTTCCTCCCGAGGGCCCCCAGCAGGCCCGGGGCCCTTGGGAGGAGGCCTTCACCCGCAGCCTCGCCCAGGCTGTCTGCGGTCTGGGGGAAGGGCTTCTCATTTTCCAGATTCTTGACTCTCATCTTGTAATGGATCATTTGTTACTTCCAGCAAAATGCCTGGCAACAACTCTGGGGATGGGAACCAAAGAGTCGAACTCAACTGTTTGGTTTGACCTCAACAGACTGAAAGCTGGAAAGGATGCCCAGGCATCACAGAGACTGGTCCTCCTTCCAAAGCAGCACAGAAGTTCTGCGGGGTGATAAAAGAAAATGGTAGTCGATAAAACGACTCTATATTCACGTAAGTTTGGAAAAGACTGACTTCAGTGTGTTTCTCTACTCAGGACTTCTCACAGGCTTTTTTTGTAGGCCAGTGCAAATTATGAATATCCAGGATGCATTTTCCAAAAGCGTCCCTTGGAAATAGTGATTCAGCCAGCCCTTTGGCATTATGGCGAGGAAACCGAGGCACAAGGTTCTAGGGACAGAGCCACCAGTGAGTCAAGGTCTCCTGACCTCAGGGTCTATGCACTGTCTCTGACACCAGGATTAAGCTGACTCATCATTTTCTGATTTTGTTTTTGCATTGTAATCGGGGGCAGGAGGTAGTGGGAATAGAGTTTATTTATTTAGGTGTATTTTATGTGCTCTGAAGGACAGAACTAGGGCCAGTGGGTAGAGGTTCCTGTTGAGTGGAATTTCAACTCCACCCAAGTTAAGAACTTTAAAAAAATTAGACCTGTCTGGATGCGAACTGAGCCAACCCATGAGGTAATGAGTTTCCCATCACTGGAGGGGTCCAACCCACGGCTGACTGACCACTGGGTGGGGTAACAGATGGCTCCCAAAAGATATGTCCAGGTCCACATCCCCGGATCCTAGGAATGTGGTCTTATTTGGAAAAAGGGTCTTTGCAGATGTGATGAAATTAAGGATTTCAACACGAGGTCATCCTAGATTATCGGGATGGACCCTAAATCCAGTGACAAGTGTCCTTTTAAGAGTGAGGCAGAGGGAGATCACACACACAGAGGAGAAGCCGATGTGAAGACAGAGCAGAGACGGATGCGCTAAGGCTACAGAACACCGCAGCGCCAGGGCCTGGAAGAGGCCCTGCCCACACCTTGATTTTGGACTTCAGGGCTCCAAAACTGTGAGAGAATAAATTTCTGTCATTTTAGGCCAGCAAGTTTGAGGTAATTTGTTACAGTAGCCACAGGATAAGGGTTAGGGATGCTGGCAAGGGCAGATAAGCACAGATGGGCGAGGGAGGCTTCCCCGAATGACCCTCGGGCCTCTCCTGACCCTCTGCCCAGCGGTCATCATGCCTCCAGGACACCTGTGATTCGAGGACTGGAAAGCTGTGCCAGGATTTCCCATCTGTCCTGGGAAGGGGAAGCCGTCAGGGTCTAAGGCCTGAGTTAGGAAAAGCCAGTGGGGACAGCTTAGTGGCCGAGCCCTGGCTGGTGCTCCCCACGGCCCCCAGCAAAGGCCCCCACTTTGGTGTCTTCAGCAGTGTGTCCTTTAAATTCAAAGAACCTACAAGCATCTCTACTAAGTGACCAGGTGGCCTGTCAGATTGGGGCCCACGGGAGCTTCTGCATCAACCAAGCAGGGTCTGCCCTTGGGTCCCCTGCCTCAGGGACAAATCAGTTCCGCCCAACACACACACACACACACACACACACACACACACACGCACACACACACGCACGCATACACACACACACGCACACACACACACACGCATGGAAGGATAGCCAGGCACGCACTCCAAGGACAGCCTGTTCCCTCACTGCTCCACGCATGCACGTCTACACGCACGCAGGGGCCCTGTGGCAATCGCCTCTCTGCTCCCGAGACAAGTGATAACACGCCTGCCGGCCCATCTCTTCTTGCTTCAGTCCCTGGCAGAGTAAGACCCAACCCAAGTTGCAGGGCACAGCAGGATTAATTGCCAGGTAAAGGAGGAGGCTGCGGTTTGACTGTCTCAGCAACAATCTGGAGAGACCTCGGGACAGGAGAGAGGGGGACTGAGGCCAGTGCCCCCCCTCAAAGCACGTGACTGCCCCCAAGACCTACAGCCATCCGCAAAGCCAGTGTCGGCTGCTTTGTCCCTACAGCTGGGAGCCCAGCCCGCCGGGCACCTTCTGGCTGGCTGCTGCCTGCCTCCTTGGGGGGCAGGATGAGCTCTGCCCACCTGGGTGAGCCAGGCTGGGTGCTGGGCAGGAGCTCCAAGCCTGGCACACCTGTGCGTGTGGCGGCCTGGCTCACACAGAGCCCAGCTGGCCTTGGGGGTGAGGAGGGTTCCCCCCTGCCCAGCTGCAGTCACAACAGGACGCCCAGCTCCCCACTAGCTCCCACCCCACACACCCAGGGACCCGGGATCTGGTCTCGGAGGCAGCCTCGCTTTACTTCCTGGTTCCCTCTTTCCACTTTCCAAATCCTCTGCAGACTTACCCCAAACACAAGAGGGAACATGGCATTCTCCCCTCTCTAGGCCAGAGACGTTTTGGTAACTGCGCCCGCGGGCTCTGTAAATGTTTGCTTGCAGGCTTGTTTTGCTCAGCTGGGCCAGGGATGGGCTGAAGCCAGCCCCCAGCACCCCACCCCGCCCCCGCCCCGTCCTCGATTGCCTTCTACCCCTCCTGTCACCACCCTAATTTCAGGCTCAACTGTGCGCGTTTAGGGCTTAATTAAACTCTTGTCTTGCTTTCAGAAGAGACATTTTCTGCCCCAGGGAGTTGCTACCGAGCTTTGTGAGGAAGGCAGGTCTGAGCAGGCTCTCAGGTGAAGATCTGCCTGGTGGGAGAAAAAACATCGCCTCCTAGAAGCTGTGGAGCTGTGGCCAAAGGGGAACCAGCAGGGCAGGAGGTGGGAGGCAGGGAGGCCCCAGCCTTGGCAGTGAGGCCGCCCCCAGGCACGGGGGGCCTCACTGCCTCCGCAGCAGCCATTGCGTGCAGCACTCAATTACCGCAGGTCACGCTGTCCAGGTCACACTGTTCCCGTGCCCGCCCTGCCCTGCCCTGCCCAGCCAGCAGCAGCCTCCAGCGCCTCCCGCCCACTGCTGGCCGCACCCTGGACTCACCATCCGAGATTCCTCCCTCGGGGCCAACGCCCCACCCCCAATCCAAGGGGCCTCGGGAAGAGGAAAAGGGCCCAGCAAGTGGGCTCTGTGATCCAGGCCCTCAACCCAGGTCGGGCCTGCCCAACACTGGTTCCAGGAGGGACTCTGTGGTATGGAACTTTCTAGAGAAATGTGTCTCAGGGAGAGGCCTGGGTCTGCCCCTTACTACTTAGGTGTCCTTGAGATTACTTCCTCTTTCTGAGCCTCAGTTTCCTCATCTGTAGATTGGGAGTGCTCATATACCTCTCCCACAGGTGGGGAGGGGAATTGAAAGAGACAACACAGGAGAGAAAGCATTTTGTTAACTTGGGTAAAAGGCTGGGGCTTCCCTGGTGGTGCAGTGGTTGAGAGTCTGCCTGCCGATGCAGAGGACGCGGGTTTGTGCCCCGGTCTGGGAAGATCCCACATGCCGCGGAGCCGCTGGGCCCGTGAGCCATGGCCGCTGAGCCTGCGCGTCCGGAGCCTGTGCTCCACAACGGGAGAGGCCACAACAGAGAGAGGCCCGCGTACCGCCCAAAAAAAAAAAAAGGCTGTACAAATATTAGGTAGTATTTCTATCAACATTAAGCAGGCAGTGAGCAAAACCACTGCTGGAGCTGCATTCCCGCCTCCACCCCCCAGCCCCACCGAATATCACTCCACGGTCCTCTTCCCACCCCGCATCCTGCCCCCGACCCGTTCTACCCTGTGAGCACCGTGTCCCCTTCACGGCCCCCGACCCCTGCCCCCATCTCCTCTATTTCTTTCCTCCAGCCTTCAAAGCCCCCTCAGGCGTTCCCCACAGACGTGACCAACAGGGAAACTGAGGCAAGGAGCAGGAAGGCCCTTGTCCAGACCACACAGCTTGTTTGTGGCGGCCAGGGGTCGGAGCCTGGTCTCCAGATACCCTGCTCGGGCCCAAAGCTCCCACCGCCGTCACTGGGATGAATCTGCTTTCTAACAAACTCTTCGGGCTCCTGTGAGGCAATCATTAAAAACAGACAAGATTCTGGGGAGTGTGGCTCTGAGTCAGGGTCTCGGGGACTGTCAGAGCTGGAAGGGACCTCAGAGGACTCCTAGGTCAACCCCCTTGGAGAACTGGGCTCGAGAGGGGCCCTAGCTGTCCAGTCACATGCCCTGGCCTCAAACTCTCCCTGGCCTGTTCCGGTGGGAAAGGACACCCTCAGCCCTCTGTCCCAGGAAGCCAGGTCCTCCCCAGAGGGTCCCCCAGGCATGACATGGGAGGCCGCCCTAGAGGCCTGGAGGGAAGCCCATGGGCCACCGTCCCCAGGTGATCCCAGGTGACCATGGTGTTTGTATCTTCTGAGAGCTTCCTTGTGGGATGACAAAGAGCCCAGGACAGGAGGCTTTTCATCTTCCCCTGGGAGGACCTGGGTGCTGCCTCGGAGCATTTCAAAGCCCTTCCCGCCATGGTCTCATTCAGCCTTGCCTGAGCGCTGGGGTTGGGAGGGAGTCAGGGCTGGGGGACTCTGAGGACTTGAGGGTGGTGGGGGAAGGGAGAGGTTGTCGAAGAACATGACTTGTCCAAGGTCACACCATTGAGCGAGTCACTTTTCCTCTGCGTACCTCAGTTTCCCCATCTCTAAAATAATGCCTAAATAATGCCTCATGCTCCCCAGATGACTTGTGGCCCATATTGTTGACAATGAGGGCACAAGCATGTTGCTTGGTCCATGGTAGGTGAGCAGAAATGGTGGTTTCTTCAACAAGCCAGTTTTCTCACTTGTGAAATGGGAGCTACCCCATAGGTGGGGTGTGATCAAATAACACAAGTGCCTGGTACAGGGCCTTGGCACATACCACGCGCCCTGTCAACGTTACTTCTCTTCCCAAATCGCTGGACCAAACTATCAAAACCCGTGCCTATGGACCTCCTCCTATGTTCCCAAGTGTCCCCAGAACTCAGTGGTCCAGACTCCCCTGGCAGCCACTCCAGGGCCCTGGCAGGTGAGAGGCTCTGCCACTGTCCCATCAGCCTTGTTGCAGGGCTGGGCTGGAGCCCACATTTTCTGAACCTTTCCCAGGGGCCGGGGGCTGTGAGTTCTAGCCCTCACGGCGCTGCCGACTTACTGTGTAGCCTCAAGCCAACCTCCTGGATTCTCTGT
Source organism: Lipotes vexillifer (assembly GCF_000442215.2). NCBI lineage: Eukaryota > Metazoa > Chordata > Mammalia > Artiodactyla > Lipotidae > Lipotes > Lipotes vexillifer. The sequence continues at coordinate 2,259,565 of NW_006798707.1, read as the reverse complement.
TTCCCCATCAGTAAAGTCAGGCTAATGACCATCAGCTTCCTGCACTGGGGTGTAGTGAGAATTAATTAAGGTTTGTAAGAGGCTTTGAGATCCATGGATGAAAGGCCCTAGAGAAGGGCAGTGTTATTATCCATTATTAGTACTGTTATATTGCATCCAAAGATCTCACAGTCTCTTACGGATGGTAATTAGTACCTTGCAGGGGTGTTTTGAGGGTGATTAGTCCCATTTCACATTTGGGAAAACCAAGGCATAGAGAGAAGTTAAATCAGAGCAGGATGGAAAAAGGAAGAGCTGGCCCAGCATTCCTAGAATCTATTGCCACCCTGGCTCTTGTATCCTCAGCCCCCAGGGTACACTTGAGCATCTTCCTTAGGACCAATCATCCAGGGTCCACGAGAGGCTGGTGAGGTGCCTCCTCACCTGTTCCCCTGATTCTTCCCTCGGGGAAACCCATCCCCAGTCTGGCTGGGCGGCAGAAGCTGGCGCTGAGGGGCCTGGAAGAAAAGCCGTAGCGGGATATGAAAGCAGAGGGCACGACAGGACGGGGAGAGTGGAGACCCAGGGCAGCCCACTGCTTTGGGGTGCTGGGCACAGATGCTCCCTTTCACGCTTAGCTCCCCATACTCCTCTTGTCGCCTTGAGGGTGGGATCGTATCAAGTTCCGGTGAACCAACGCCAGACCAGCCTTCCAAGCTCTCTCTCCAAGGGCATTCAAGAAGGTGAAGACGCATGCGGCTCTAAGACTGACGAGGTGGGTGTTTCTGGGCTGTCAGTCCATTGAGGACTCGTTGGACTAGAGAGCCCCCACCTGCCTTTTCTGGGGGAGGCCCGTTTGTTTCCTGGAGACAATCAGGAGGCCCTGATGCTTGGGGTTGGCTCCCTGGTGCCCTGCTATGTGGATATGGTAAATTTTTTTTCTTTTTAAAGTGTCCCAGAGCTGGTAGTTTGAAGGCAAGTTGCACTAGTTTGCAGAATAAGCCATGATTTTAAGTACATAAAGTAAAATCAGTGCTTTAATGTAGCAAGCTACAGAGGTATTCCACAGCAAACCCAGACTGAGAGCATGAATCCCCATCAGGGCTGCCATATTGCACAACTGCAGGCACTTTTCCTGCTCCTCAACCCCACTCCCTAGGAACCAGAGCACCGAATGAGGGACACTGATATTCAGAGACGTGCTGTAAATGTTTAATAACAAGCTCTCAGAAAACAAAACAAACCCAAAAAACTTGACATGTAGTGTTTGCCAATTTCAGTGGTATAAATAGTATGGCTGACTTCAAGCTACTGATATGACATCGACCAGCTTACCCAATTCTCGAAACTCTGACAGTCGGCTCTCTTAAGCTCATTCACACCAGCTTAAGATGCACACTGCCATCCCTTGAGACCATTTCCCCAAGGAGAGAGGGAGCTAATTGGTACCACAGGGAAGGAACTGGGAGGTCCCTCTCACCCAAAGTAGTTCCTTCACTGATTGTTTTGTCACCAGAAATTCCTATGAAACCTTCAGTTCCAATAGAGCCCTGACATAGATGGAGAGGAGGGGGACTGAGGTGCCTGCTCCGGGGATTGTATTTGTAGGGCTCGTTCCCTGGGTGTTTCCTTGAGAAGTGGCAGCAAGCTGCTAAGGAAATGGGCATAAGATGGGCAGGTTTTGTGAAGGGATGGAATTATAAGGGGTACAGGTAACTGTCAAAGTGAGAGGCCTCAGGCTCTGGCTGGGAAGCTGAAGCACAGCAATTTTGAGACTCCCCTGCCTCCAACTAAACAATAAGGGGCACAAGAAGCCTTTTGAAATGACCTATACTATTCAAAGAAATGAGAGAAGCTACTGCATCCATGAAATAAGAACAAGATGATATTTTAAAAGGTGACATTGGAAAATAAAAGAGCTCTTTGAAATTAATCTGATAGAAAACCTTGAAAAAATCTAACAGAAAAGTCAGAAGATAAAGTCGAGAAACTTTCCCAGGAAACTGAGTAAAAAAAGGCAAAAAATTAGGAAAGAGGAAAAGTAAAAGATAAAGAGAATTAGAGAGTGGATCCAAGAGTTCCAACATTTGCTTGTAAATAATCTCAGAAAAAGATAATGGAGACATTTAAGGGGAGAAATAATCAAAGAAATAACAATACAAAAAAATTTCCCAGCACTAATAAAATGGGTGACCAATATGAAAGGACCTACCAAATGCCTAACATGATAGTTGAGAAAAGACCTACACCAAGGACCATCGTTGTCAATTTTCAGAATGGAGAGAAATAAAAGAACCTAAAAACTTCCAGCGTGAAAAAAAAAGCAGGTCACATGCAGAGGATCAGGAATTCAAATGAAACCAGACTTCTCAACAAAGCAAAACGACAAGGGAGCTATGTTTTTAAAATTATGAAGGAAAACAATCTTTAACCAATACATGGTTAAAACAAAAATTAAGTGTGAGGATAGAAAAATATATACAAAAACTAGATATGCAAAATCTTCAGACATGCAAAATCTCAAAAAAAAGTTTACCTCCTATGAATCCTTTCACTGGAAGCTGTTATTTGAGGTACTTTCCCCCAAAACAAGGTGAAAAGGGGAAGAGCTAGGAAACCAGGAATGGAAACAGGTGAGTGGTGAAGGGACATCTCAGATGATAGCTGTGTCACAGTCGTGGAGAACAATCTATCCAGACCAGAGCCTAAGGCCTCTAGGAGGGGTGTCCGTCCCATGGGTGATAAATCACAGACCTGACCTGTTACCCACTGCACTGTAGTGAGGGGGGTTTTACTCTCTGTCTCAAGGTTAGATGAACCATATTGCAGTGTGTTAAGAATAAACGCTAAGGATGGATGAAAAGATGTTAGGGGAATTAAGAGAGACCCTTCATGATGTCCTATAATTTCTCTGAAAAACCGGAGTTAGGTCATCTGACAAAAGGGGAGGGAGAGAGAGACAGATGGGGGCCTGAGCCAATGGCGAAAGTTTAGAGATTCCATGTCAGGAATGAAGGGGGCAGTTAACCAGGAGCAAAAGTGCTCCTGAGCGTCGGGTACCACACGTTTGCACCTGTCAGTAGAGCCGTGTGGGAGCTGGTGTCTGCACCGGGACTGGGTGTGAGGTTTATTCACTGATCATTTATTTTGAAAAAACTTCAAACCTATAGAAACATTCCAAGAACAATACAAAGAATTTCTATATCCCCTTCATCCAGATTCTCTGATAAACATTTTACCACATTTGTGCTCTCTCTATTTGTGCCTCTGTCTCTCTCTCCCTCTTTTTTTTTTTTTTTTCAGTACGCGGGCCTCTCACTGTTGTGGCCTCTCCTGTTGCGGAGCACAGGCTCTGGACGCGCAGGCTCAGCGGCCATGGCTCACGGGACCAGGCGCTCCACGGCACGTGGGATCTTCCCGGACACGGGCACGAACCCGTGTCCCCTGCATCGGTAGGCGGACTCTCAACCACTGCGCCTCCAGGGAAGCCCTCTCCCTCTCTCTTCATACATATATATAGATCTGCCTTTTCCCCCCTGAACCACTTGATAAGAACTTGTAGACAGGTTGCCCCATGACCCCAAAATACTCCAGTTTGTACTTGCCCCAAACAACACCCTCTCCTCATTACTATCATTCAACCCTCCAAATTAGGAAATCAAAGTTAGTTTAAAGCTATCCTTTAATCCATGGACCCCATCCAAGTTTCTCCCACTGTCCCAACAATGCCCCATTTGCCTTTCTGGTCCAGGATCCAAGTCAGGATTCTGAGCGGCATTTAGTTGTCATGCCTCATTAGTTTCCTTCAATCTGGAACAGGTCCATCCTTCCCTGTCTTTCACGACCTTGACAGTCTTATAGAGTACAGGCCATTCAGTCTGAGGATGTCCCCCAGTGTGAATCTTTCCAGTGTTTCCTTGTGTTCACTCTCAGGATGTGCACTCTTGGCAAGAATACCATAGAAATGGGCTTCCCTGGTGGCACAGTGGTTGGGAGTCCGCCTGCCGATGCAGGGGATGCGGGTTCGTGCCCCGGTCTGGGAAGATCCCACATGCTGCGGAGCGGCTGGGCCCGTGAGCCATGGCCGCTGAGCCTGCGCATCTGGAGTCTGTGCTCTGCAATGGGAGAGGCCACAACAGTGAGAGGCCTGCGAAACGCCAAAAAAAAAAAAAAAAAAAAGGATACCACAGAAATGATGCTGTGCTCATGTCAGGACATCACATCTGGGCATGTGTTACTGACCTGTCCCACCAACAGTGATGTTAACCTTGATCACCAGGTCAGGTTGGTGGCTGCCAGGTCTCTCCATCATCAACTCACCATCTTTTTCTTTGCCTTTGATAAGTATGTTGTGGGGAGATACTCCAAGACTACACCAATATCCTGTTCCTCATCAAATCTCCGCCCACCAGCCTTAGCATCCTTTGATGACTCCAGCCTTATTCAACAACTAGGAAGGTTGCCAAATGGTGAATATCTATTTCCATCACTCGTTCTATACATATAGTTGGCATTCTACTGTAAGGAAGAGTTTTCCATTCTCCATCATTTATTCATTTATTCCCTTATATCAGTATAGACTCACGGATTCTTATTTTAATCAAAAGGTTGTAATCTGTTACCATCACTATTTATTTTGATGCTCAAATTGTCCCAGATTTAGCCTTCAGGCAGATTCCTGTGTCATTTTGACATGTGCCCATTATTCTTTGTTTCCTTAGTTTCTGGCACAAAAAGATGTTTTAAACTCATCCTGTAGTTTTCCTGTTCTAGCCCTGGGATCAGCTATTAACTCTGGTTCCTTTTAGTGGAGAATGATATTTTTTTAAAAATAAGAAGTGGGCTCTTGATGGCTTATTGCTACTGGGTTATCATTGTCTCTAGGCAATTGCCTCTAACCAATAGCATTGATTGTCTGTTCCAGAATAATGTTAAAGAACAGTGGCAAATCCTGGCACCCTCTTCTTACGCCTGACTTTAATAGCAATATCCCTGATGTTTCAGCATCACACATGGCACTGTCAATTGGTTTGACATAGATATTTTAAAACCACATTAAAGAAGGATCCTTCTACTTCAATTTTACTAGGAGTTTATTTTTTTAAAGCAGGTATGGATATTGAATTTTATAAAATATATTTTTTGGCATCCATCTAAATGGCCAAGTTGTTTTTCCTCTTTTGATATATTAATATGAGTTATTGTATAAAATTTAGCAGTATTAAACCATACCTCTTTCTCTGAATAAAGTCTATTTGGTCAGGATGTACTTTTTAGAATATAATGCTTGATTTAATGTGTTAATATTTTATTTCAGAATTATGTATCAGTATTCATAAGTGAGAAGAGCCTGGCATTCCCTTTTTTTCTTGTCTTGGTGGGGTGGAAACAGCATGCAGGTGCATGTGCAACAGAAATGAGGGCTCCTGGAGTTAGGGAGGAAAGGAAGGCGGGTAAGTGGGAGAAAAGAAGGTAGAGGGGGCCCCTGGAAGGTATACAGGAGACATAGATGCACAGCAAGTCGAAGTGCATTCTGAATGGGAATTTGAAAGAACGGAGCCCTTTCCAGTGAGGTCAAGTCTCAGATTTTGGCCAGGGGGTGGCTTGCTGAAGAAAAGCTATAAGTCACGGGGCTTGGAAAAGTCAAGAAACTATGAGGCAAGGATCTGAATGGACTGTGCACCTGGCTGTCGAAATCTCCCCAAGTGGAAGCCAAGAAGCTGGCAGAGTCAGTGACAAGGCCAGTGGGGTCATGACCTGGAGGCTGATGGAGACTGCCACAGTGGGGAGGGGCAGGTGCCCTGGCTGGCTGAGAAGACCCCAAGGGGGAGGTGACTTCTTTTTCTTTTTAATAAGGGTGAAATAGCTTGACACATGACCAGCAGTTCAGAGCTGGGGGAGTGCTGTCCTGTCCTCTCCTGGGCTCAGCTAAGGAGGTGAGAGAGGGGAGTTGACAGCCTGGGAGGCCAGGCGTCAGGGCAAGCAGAATTCGGTTGGCCAGAACTGCTGTTGAGGGAGGGGCGGCTTTTCTAATCTCCACTTGAGGACAATTCAATTGAATGAGTTAATGAACGTGCCTGGCACAAAGGAAGCCCAACAGAATCACTATCGTTATTATTACTTGTATTAAGTAATTAAATGTCTTTAAGTGATGCTAAAAGGCATTTGCAGACATTGCCCAAGAAATGTGATTGATACATTCTATTTACAGGCAGAACTGGTTATCTTCCCCACCCACACCCACACCCCATCCTCCCTTTCCCTTTCTCATTTCCAGACAGCCTTTGGCATCAGCCAGTCCCCTGACTCAAATCCCAGCAGCCCAATGGCAAGTTGCCTGGACTTGAGGAAACTCGGGCCTCATCTGGAAAATGGGTAATGACACTTCCTGAAGTTAAGACAGGGCACCAGTGCCACAGGGACCACTGAATCTTGCAGCACCCTGAGCCCAGGACTGCCTAGCACTGCAGGTTTGGTGGCTGCTCAGAGGCTGAGCAGATCCCGGGGTAGAAAGGGGACGAGAGGGGGAGCCCCAGCCAGGGCCTGGATTCCTGCAGCTCAGACTGAGGAGAGAAAGGTGGGGGGGAGGGGTGGTGGCGGGGATGTCAAGAACAGGTTTTCCGGTCCAGACAGGCACTAATCTGTCAAGCCTGAGATCCAGGAACTCTGGGAACTCTGCGGCAGGAGAGCATGGATAGGCAGGGAAGGGTGCCGGTCCTTGGCCTGTGGTTCGGTGCGTAGTCTCTGCAGTTTCGCATTTAAGCTGGGAACTAAGCAACCAGCCTCTACCACACGCCTCCATCCCGCCCATTTCCTGCCACGCTCCTGGTCCCGAAGTCCCCTCCTGGAGCCTGTGTGGTCACAGGCCCTTCCCAGGGTCACTGCTAGGGCTGCCTCTTTCCTGGGTAGGACCTTCGCTCCTCAAGGGACAAGGCATGCTGGAAAAGCCTGGGTGAACTTGGAGCCTTGTCCTAAAAGCACCTTATCACAGAGCCAGGGAGGGAGAGGGAAGGAGGGCAGGAAGGATGCGACTCCCTCAGCAGGACGAGCCTCTCCCGGGGGAGGGCTTCCATCCGGGGCTCTGGTTGCTGAGTAATAATGACGATGATATTAATACTCATTCAGCATGTAACACGTGCCTGAATCAGAACCCGCACTTCACAGATGAGGAAACCGAAACTCAGAAGAGAGTTTGACTTACCTAAAGTAACAGAGCTGGTCAGCGTCAGGGCAGAATTCGAACCACATCTATGGAGCGCCAGGGCCTGTGCTTCCGTCCCCTCCACGTGCAGCGCATGAGTATTTAGAGAGCTGGGGGGAGCTCAGCAATCAGCCAGGAGTGGGGTCAGGTGTGAGTTACTTAACCTCCCTGGGCCCCAGGTGCCTCTGGTGGAAAATGGGCATAACGATAGCTCCCACAGAGAGGCGTAGAAAAGAGCAAATCAGAAAATGTAGTTGTAACCCAGTCGGCTGGGGTCTCACAGGATCCGTGTGAAACCCCACACCAGGCTCCGAGGAACCCAGGGCCCTCCCCAGGGTTTTTGCAGATCACCCAGAGTGGGGGTGAGATGGGGGGCTTAGGTTCAGGGTCCCTTAGCCTCTGGGCCCCACCTCTGTGTTTCTCTCTCCATGCCACCCTGTGGAAGCCCAGGCTATCTGTCCCTTCCTCTCTCTCCATCAAAAGCCAGGTCTCCCACACCCAGAGGTAGAGGTCTTCACCGGCCAGTGGACGGGGAGGACAGAGAAGCAAAGAGCTTCCAAATGAACACAGCACGCTCGGGTTCTTCAAATGCCCTTCAGTCACGAGACTTCCATCTGCCCTCTCCCTGCAGGGCCCCAAAGTCCCCGGCCTCAGCTTCTCATGGGCTCCGGCCCCCCCTGCTCTCTCCCCCCACCCTCCCCTCCCTGTGTGCCCTCTCCAGTTTTCTCCCTCTGTCAGGCAGTCCACTCAGCTTCCCCATCCCCTCCTGCCTGACTCCTTCTAGACACTTCTCTGCACGTCCAAGCCAGCCAGGTGCTCACAGAGCAAAATGACCTTCCTCTAATGGAGCCGCCTTCTTAGACAGCAGACTAGGTTACTTAAGCAGGGCAGGGGCACACAGGTGAAGCGGTTTGCCTGTCCCATCACCATCGTCCTTCCCTGCTGGCAACCCGCCCTTAAGAGGTGTGTGGTGTAGTCAGTGTAAAAAAACAACTCTTGCGTTCTCCGTTAAGACCATTTGGAAATAAGATAGAGTTAAGTGTTCTAAGTAAACTCAGGGAGGGGAGTAACTGTAGGG
>NW_006798707.1:2244837-2250910 GCF_000442215.2 Lipotes vexillifer | reverse complement strand
GTAACTGTGGGGAAAACAGGACGACTCACTGTGTGGCCTCAGGAAGGTCTCACCTCCAGACTTTCCATTCACCTGTGACAGGGGAAGGGGACAGGGCAGGATAACGTGGCCCCGGAGGGCCTTCTGGCTGCTCCCTGCGTCCTGGAGAAGCTTTGGGAGGCGTGACACCCGCTTGACCCTCAGCCAAGGCACCGGGCTAACCCCTGTGGCACGTGCAGCCTGGCAGCCCCTGTCCCTAAACACTGTACCGAGGAGGCAGCCCTGTGCACGCAGCAACTGCAGGCAGAGGGGCTGGACGCTCCACGGACAGAGGACTGTGGCTTGAGCTGCGGTTTGCGCCGTGCACCAGGAAGGCTGAGCAGGGAGAAGTGGGTCCTGCTTCCTGTCTCAACCACTGACTGTTACTTTGAACAGCGAGCTTCCTCTCTCTGAGTCTTGGTTTCTCATCTGATAAGGAGGGCCTGGCCCAGCCAGCACAGATCACTAGGCCCTGGGCCTGTGGAGCCTGTGCAGGAGGCCACTCTTTGGGGCTGGGATGGGGGGACACCCCAGCTATAGGAAGAGCTGCCTGCGGAGGCAAGAGAGACACAAGAAAGCAAACTTTAAAGACTTAGCCAGCCTCCAGACTCTACACCCTAACACACAGAAATCAACGCAAGAAAGGAAGAGATATTGTATAGCCCCAGGAGCCTAAAGTGCTAAAGAGAAGGACTTGAAACGTTGCCTCAGCACCCTGATCCTTCAGCACTCCCTTGACCTACTTTGTGCCAGGCAAGGCCGAACCACCAATCCTGATCACATCCACCCTGACCACATCCTCGCCAGCCCCGTCGTGGTGTTTCCTTCAGGTCCAACCACTACCAGGGTCCCTCTCCTGAAGGACTCCGTCTCAGACCACCAGGACACCTGATTTTGCCCCATCAACCTTGGGTTTGGATGAATGAAGGAATGTTTTCAACAATGACTAATTACTGGTGCCAGGCTCTGAGTTATGCCCCAAGTGTGCTGGGCATCGTGATGGCCCAGCCCAATCCCCGTTGGTGAGGACTTGTTGCCCCAGTTCCTGGGAGGGCCAGCCAGTCATCTTCCCCTTCAGGCATGGCCTCAGCTATAGGCAGCTGCCTCTCCCAAGATCTCGCCTTCCCCAGGGCAGCACAGATTAATGACGGATGGATTTGAGGGTATAAAGGGCCCACTTGGAATGACTCTGGAGAGCAGCTCTAGTTCCAGAACTCCCATGGGGCTGGCTGAGGCTGTCACTGGCTGTCATCTCTGCTCGGCTTCCCTCTGCCCAGCCCTGCTTCCTTGTCCCCTTGACCCCAGGGGTTGATCCCAAGTCCACTCCCTAAGAAACATCCTGCACACTGTCTGAGAGCCTGCTTCCAGGGAACTCAGCCAGCAACACAGACAAGAGATGTGGCCCTTGCTCTGGAGAGCGCTCAGTCTAGTTGGAATAGAAACAACAACAGCAGCAGTAATAGTAACCACACAGAGCTTCCTAACGGCCGGTCACTGTGCTGTGCATTTTATATCCACTGTATATGAGCCAGGCCTCTCTCAGTTGAAAGCGATAGAAACTCAGGTGAAGCAACTTAAGTAAAATAGGGAATAAATTGACTCATGCAACTGAAAAGTCCCCTAAAATTTCTTGATTCATCTCCTGTCGGATCCGAGTGTTGCCATGGTGCCAAGAGTGTGGGTCCGAGGCCCTGTTTCCAGGGACGGCTTCAGTCTCAGGCACAGCCTCTCATTTGGTGGCTGTATTAGTTTCCTGTGGCTGCTGTTACAAACTTGGGTGGCTTAACACATAGATAGTTACTCTCTTCCAGTTGTGGAGGTCAGAAGTCTGAAATCACAGTGTTGGTGAGGCCTGTCCCTTCTGGAGGTGCTGAGCAGAAAATTGTCCCAGGCCTCTCTCCCAGCTGCTGGTGGTTACTGGCAATCCTTGTGTTCCTTGGCTTGTAGCTGCATCACTCCCATCTCTGCCTCTGTTGCCATGTGGCCTTTTCCCTGTGTGTCTCCAGGTCTAAATTTCCCTCTTCTTATAAAGATACAGGTCATTGGAATAGGGTCCACCCTCATCCAGAATGGCTTTATCTCAACTTGCTTACATCTGCAAAGACCCTATGTCCAAATAGGATCACCTACAGAGGCAGTTAGGACTTGAACGTATCTTTTTGGGAGACACCATTCAACACTTAACAATGGCTAAAGGCTCCAGCTTTCCTTCTATAAGCCTAGTAACTTCAATGGAAATGAAGTCTCAGTAGCTCCAGCTAAAGTCCCAAGTATGATTCCCACTGGCCTGGTGTGAGTCACGTGTCCATCCCTGGGAACCTACCTCTGTGGCCAGGGCAAAGGAATATTCTTATGGGCTGGGCCTGGATCCTGTGTTCACGCTGGAGCCAGGAAGTAAGATCAGCCCTACCTGGACCACATAGCCAAGTACAAATCCCTGATGTCACCCAAAGAAAGAGGAATGGACCCTGGAAAGGCCAAAATAACAGATGCTTCTCAGTCTCCGTACTCCCAAACCCTGCAGGGTGGGACTTATTCCAATTTACCGAGTGGGAGATGGAAGCTCAGAAAAGCCAAGTGACTTGCAACGAGTGAATGGGATTAGAACTGAGCCAAGACTCTAACCCAGGTCTATCTGGCTCCAAAACTGGGTTCTTTCCCCAAGAGGTGAATGCCAAGAGTTCCTAAGATATTCCCCCTCAGATGGGACAGTCAGGCAAAGCCTCTTGGAGGAGGTGGAGCTTGGGCTGTGCCTTGAGGGGAGGGAGAGGCGAAGCAGAGGCCTGGAGCCAGAGAGCGCAAGGCCTTTGCTTGGGGCAGAGGTTTCTCTTAGAGCTGTGGGGAAGGGGCTGGAGGTGTGGCTGAGACCCACTTTTCTGTTTCCCATGGGCAGTGGGGAGCCACTGAAGATTTCAGAACCGGGAAGAGACGAGGCCCTTTATCAGCTCACAGGGCGCAGTCTCAGCGGAGCATCAGTTGGGGGGGCGAGGCTTGGGTCAGGACCATCAGGAGGCTGTCGCCACAGTCCAGGTGGGAGGCAATAAGCACCAAGTGGGGCTGGAGATGAGGCAACTCTACCCGCGGCCACCTCACTGGCCCCAAAAGCCGAAATGCAACCCTGTCCTAGCCCAGACCCCTACCCGCCTCTGTTGCTTTCTGCCTCTTGATACCAGCTGTAAATTATGAGACGAGCAAGGACCGGCTGGGACTTCCCTCACACTCATGTCTAGTGTCGGCCCTCAAAAACCCCTCCGGACAAACCATGCTAGTGCAGACCTCGATGTGGGCGAATCATTTCGGCCTGGATGGTTATGTTCTGGCACCAAAGGCATTTCCCCAACCAAGAGGGAGGGCAGCGAGGCCAGCTGCTGGGCCAGCTACCCTGCTTCCTCCCGCCAGCTCAGGGGAACGGGGATGGGGGATGGGGGTCAGCTGCCCCCTGGGACCCCAGGAGCCGGTGCCCTTTGCGATGGGCTCCCCTGTGGGCTCTCTGCAGGGAGGAATGCAAGCCGGGGGATTTCTCCTGATGCACAGAGGCCCGCAGCTGAGGATGGAAGCCCACAGGCTGCTGGCAAGCCACCCCCGGGGCCTGGCTTAGGAAGGGGAGTTGGGGGGCCACTCAGGTGGACTCCTCGAGAGCTGAGGGCTCCGTGAATCTTTCGCAAATGAGGCAGAGCCTCACAGGACAGGAGAGAGGTTCCCATTGTCCCCAGCACCCTCTCGTGAAGTGTGTGTGTGTGTGTGTGTGTGTGTGTGTGTGTGTGTGTGTGTGTGTGTACAACATGCGTAGAGTGGGGGGTGGCAGGGGAGAGGGAGGCTTCGCAGTCTCCATTCTTCCTGGTGCTAAGTCTGTGGAGATGGTCTCAGGCCACACCTATGACTGCACTTCCTCTCAGGGATCCTGGAGGAGATGGAATGAGACCCTTCCCCAGTGGGTCCCCCAGTCTTTCCAGTGACTCAGTATGGAGTGCCTTGCTCACCTTCCCCTCACCTCCTGGCATTTGAGAGAAGGGGAAGTGTGTGGGCAGCTCTGGGATTTCTCGGTGACCGTTCCCAGTCCCCCTGCCAGGGGCACTTACTGCTCCAGCTGCTGGGAAGCAGCCCACGGGAGGGGGCTCGCTCTGCATCAGAGGGAAGGCCCTTCATGTCTCACTGACTTGGCTTTTCTCAGAGCTCCCCCTGGCATCAGAAGCTGCCAGCTCCACTCCCCGAGCACCTTTTCCTGGGGCGGTTGAGGCCTTCGCTTTAGGGCAGCGGTCCTGGGCTCCCAGTTCCCCAGCTTCTAGAGGCCAGGAGTGGAATGGCATGAAAAGGAGCCCCGAGTTTCTCAAGGGTAGATTCAAAAAGGTGGGGTGGGGGAGGCCAGGGGGAGGCTCTGCCCAATACCTTGTCATTTATAACGATGAACCAGAAAAATCTATTCTCCTGAAAAGCTGGTACACTTCTTATTATCAGAAAAGGAGAGCCTGACACAACAGCACTACCTTTTGGATGAGTCTGCCTGGAAGCTGTGCTCAGATGCGACAGCAACTCAGCCCACGGTTCTGGGACAACTCTCTCCTCCTCTACCCCAGCCTTGTATTCTTTTAACCTGACTTTAAAGGCCTCTTATATTTGTGTTTTCCACTGTGAGTCATCTCTAACCTATTTGGAAACAGGACAGAATGAGTGAATGCATGCATGCATGCATGCATGAATGAATGGTAATCTTTACTGAGTAAATGTGCCAGGCTCTAAGCACTTTATGGTATCGACTTATTTAAGCCTCCCAACAACCCTCTGAGAAGATATTTTTAGCATGCCCGTTTCACAGCCGAGGGACTAAAGCACAGTGAGAATAAAAGCTTACCCCAGGTCAAGGCTGCCTGGCTTTGCATCCTGCTTCCTACTGGCACTATCCTGCCTCTGAGAATGAGTGAGTGAAAAGAGCCCATAAGTACTGGTGAAGGAAGGGGAAGGGGCAGGGGGAGGGCAAGTGATGGTGCTGATGCTGGAGGGTCAGAGCCGATGCTGGAAATGCTGGTGGTGGCAGTGATGGAGGTGGGGCTGCTGAGGAATCCTCACCTGGCTGCTTCCAGCTCTCCCATGAGAGGGTTCCTTCAGGTGCAAACACAAGGCAGCTGACACTGTGGGAAGCTGGTCCCTGGCTTGCCTGTGGCCTTGGATAAGTTCCTTACCCTCTCTTGGCCTCACTCTGCCCATTTGGGAGACAGTGGGATTCAGGGATCAGGGAGGCCTTTTAGCCAAGACACACCATGCCTCTTCCCATGGGTGGAGAGAGGGCAGGGGGTGAGCTCTGAGGGTCAGGCAGCCTGGCCCCAGTGGGACCTGGAGGGCATGGGAACAGGTTGGGAGGGCTCCAAGCTCTGGCAACTCTTGGGGGCCACAGTCCTCAAGCCCAAACCACCCTGTCCTCCCTGAAAACTTCTGGGTTCTCAGAGCTGGGAAGAAACCCAGAGACCATCTAATCTGACCTTTTATTTTACAGACAAGGAAACTGATCCTGGGGAAGGGAACTCCCTGGGCCCCCCCACTAAGCCGCGGCAGATGCAGGGCTAGACCCCAGCTGCCTGTCTCTCCACCCACCTTCCACTGCCCACGGCTCTCTTTCTTTAAAGCTCCAGTCACCAGGCAAGAGGGCTGAAGTCAGGAGAGACCCCAGAGCATCTGGCTGGGCCAGTGGAATCTCCAGCAATTCCTCCAGCCTTCATGTCATCCTGGGCCATGAGTCAGGGAAGCATCACTGTGACACCAACCCAGTGAACTATGACTTTTGAGGTCAAGCAGTTGTTTATGACTAACCCTCACACTTAAGGTGCTAGGTTGGCCCTGGGAAAGTGGCAAGGGAGGCTCTCTTTCTGGCAGCCTCCCCTAGCCCCTGGACCCCCCGGGACCCTCCCTCAGCTCCACATCTACATGCCAGGGCTCCTCAACCCCAAGCTTGCTGTCTGCTCGCAGCTGGGGGTGCCTTGGAAAGAATACGATGGGTAATTCATAGTAGGGTGATAACAGCTGTGACAGGGAGGGAAAGCCCCACAGCAAGAGAGAGGGAAAG
>NW_006798707.1:2239632-2243576 GCF_000442215.2 Lipotes vexillifer | reverse complement strand
AGAGAGAGAGAACTGGGTTCTGGCTCCTGCGCTGCTGACAGCTAATCGTGTGCTTGTGGACAAATCCTGTCCCCTCTCTGGTCTCAGTTTTCTCCTCTATAAAATGAGAGCTTGTGCTGGGTGTCGGTATATCGTTCTGCACGCTGACCTTGGAGGATGATGGGGTGCTGTCCCTCTCACAGGGTATCTGCATTATAAGGAAAAGAACTGAAAAGGGTGAGCTTCAGCCCAAATAGCTGCGACCCCAGCGAAGAAATGTTGGCCACCTCCCCGCACTGAGCCCTCCCGTCCCCTGCCTGACACAGTGGCCCCTGAAGCCCTCAGAGCAGGTCTGAGCGGGCGCGGGGGCCCCTCCCCGGAGCAGAGGGACTGGGCCTGGGGCCTGGGGCAGGTCGGTGCACTTGGACAGTCTTGGCCGTAGAATTAGGGATCTCACCCACCCCTGTGGGTATCACACCTACCCTTACATTCCCACCCAGACCCACCCAGGGCTACAGAAAACTCCCTTAGGCACTGCCCACCCCCAACTCATGCAGCCCTGGAGAGGGGGTGTGCAGGCCCCTCCTGGTCTCCCCGTACAGCTTTCTGTCCTCAGGCAAGCTGTCCACTGGACCCCCCTACACAGAGGTCACTCCCTCCACCTCCACTCACCAGTCCATCAGGACCAGTGCTGGGACTGCTCTTAGAGACAGTTTCTCCAGAGAAACCTGCTCAAAGCATTGAGAAAGGAATGGAATGAGACTGAAGAGTAGCCTTTGTTTTAGGAAATCTCTTAGCTTATGAGGCAGGACGTGGAACAAATGAAGAAACTGACGATCGCGGAGGGTAACTCAGTAAGTAGGTGGGGACTATGGGGCTTGAACCCGGGAAGCCTCCACACCGGCCTCGGTGTCGTTTCAAGGTTGAAAGCACAGAGCAGGGGCCCACCAGCCTCTTCTCCCTCATCTCTGCGTGGGGACTGCGCCGACCTCATGGGGTGCGATCTCATGGGGTGCTGTTGAGGAGGTAACAGGGTAATGGACCCACATACGTGACATTTATTGCCAACATTATTATGGTTATTGTTACTCATTACGCCCACCACGGTGAGCACGATCCTCAGTGCCTCAGGTGCCAAGGAGCCATGCTGCCCATGGGGCCACTCCCCACAGTGAGCCAGGAAGCCGCCCTGCCTGGCCTCTGACGTCTGTCCTGTCTGGGAGCCCTCTCCTTTCTTGTGGTTCCATGTTTGAAACTCTCCCTCTGTTTTCCCAGCTCCCCTCTAACCAGAATGGCCCCAGGCTCTCTGTCCCTCTGTGCACATGAGTGACTTTTGCTGAAAAGCAAACATCATTGGGGCACCCAGCCTCGTGGTTTCAGGCTGTGCGGTTTACCTCATGACGTCATCTTCCTTCCTCCAGATAAACCAGAAGAGACTTAACAGCTCAAGGTCTTGGCTGGTCCTGGAAAATGGGGCCTGCACTGACTCGTCCTTTGAAGATTCAGAGCAGAGGAAGGCGTCCCCAGGCCTGGCCCAGGGTCAGGCTGACCCGGGATGGCCGAAGGGGGTTTTCTAGCACCGAGAACCTGGGTTCCTACTGGCTTGGACAGGACTCTCTAAATGTAGGAATCAGGCTCAGGGCAGGAGCTGGGGCCCCTGACGCCGGTAAGGAAGGGCTGGGACCTCCTGGGCCCCAGCTGACGGAGCACTGGGCCCTGAGCCGCCATCCACAGAAGGCAGGAAGGCAGTAGCAGCCTGAGCCCGGGGACCCCTCACCTTCCTCAGACCAGGGCACAACCCCCCCTCCCTGCCCCCTGCCAACCACACAAAGGGTGGGGTATACTGGGGGACGGGGGAAGGGACCACTTATGTCTGTTGAATACCCACCTTATCCCAGGCTCTATGCTTTATTATCTCATTTAATGTTCTAACAGCCCTTTGAAGTAGGTAATTTATAGAGTGCTCAGTGACAGATGACAGACCCAAAGCTCAGAGAGGTTTGCCCAAGGCCCTAGTTAGCAATGGGCCTGGCACACAGTCAGTGTTCAGGAATGTTTGCTGCATAGAAAGGAGCCCAGATGCTACCTTCCCTCAGAGAAGCAGAGGTCTCCAGGGCTTCCAGGACAAGACCATTTCCCTTCCGAGGGCACTCGTACCCATGGCCAGAGGGGTCCTGGCTGAGTGGGGCCTCCTCAGAAGGAGCTTGGACCTCAGGCTGGGGCTGGGGTGGCCAGAGCAACACAGAGTCATCTCATTTCAGACCTGTCCACCGCTGGGGAGCATGATGGCCCTTCTGTCTTCCCAGTGGGGCCCCATCTCTTTCTACTCGATCCAAATTCTTACTGGGCCTCCACCCTGTGCCAGTCCCACTCACTCCACAGGGTGTGACAGGGAACGTAGGGAGGGGAGAGAATACAGAAACAAAAAGACATGGTTCCGGTCCTCAGGGAACCTACACTCTTGGCAGGGATCGTGACAGGGACAAGGGCCAGCACCACCGCCACAGTGTTCGTGGTCACCGCATTACTATGTGCCTCGCTCCACACTTGGCATGTCACACACTTGTCTCATTGAATCCCTGTTAAAAAACAACCTGTGAAGTGGCCATTATTCCCATTTTATAGATGAGGCAACTGAGCCTCGGTCTCTCATCCAAGGTCACCCAGGTAGGAAGTGGCAGAGCTGGGATTTGAATTTGGGACTGTCAGACCGTGGGACTGTGGTCCTGATCACAACGCTCCAATAACTCTGATCTGAGGCATGACCCATGTTCCAGAAAGATATACTGGATGTGCAGAGGAAGGGATGCAGGGGAGCCAGGGCCCCGTGAAGGGAACAGAGGAGGCAAAGGGCACACTCTCAAGAGCGGCCCAGCACGAGTCAAGTTTCATGGTGCACAGGGGAGCAGCAAAGAGCTCCATTAGGGCAGAGCCCCGGGCCTGGGAAGTGCGGTGCCTTTGGGAAGAGAGATCAAGGACATCTGCAGGGCAGAGCAGATGCTGGGTGATAGCCTCCACCCTGGTGCAGCCTGGGCTTCTCTCAGAAGGTTGTGTCCTTGGGGTCAATGGCCAGTCCGGGAGGGAGCTTCTCCAGGGCTGGGCCACCCTCCTCTGCTCTCCATCAACCTGCTGCCTCACTCCCTGTGGCCCAGATGCCTTCCTGGGTCAGCTGTTGGGACTAAGCAGTCCCCAAGAGGAAAGCCTGGGTTTGTGGGCTGAGCTGGAGGTCTGGACAATAATGAGAGCTGATAGAGCCCACGTGGGTGGCCTCCGGGAGAGCCTGGGAGGAAAGCAGGCAGGGCGCCTCTGTCCTTGGCCTGGGCTCCCAGAGCTCATTTGGAACAGGCGTGGCCATGCTGCAGGCTGGGCTGGCTGCAGGGCCTCCGGACCCCTCGGATTCTATCCCCCAAATCATGGCTGGTCATCACGAGTCACTGCCTGCCTGCCCACTCTGCCTGAAGGACCTGATGGGGGTGGGGAGATCTTTCCTGCACTCGGGGGTTCGCTCCACAGCTGGAGCCCTGGCAGCTCCTCTCTGCCCTCTGCCCTTGGCCACCCCCTTCTCTCGTCAGCCCATCCTCTGCTCCCGCATCAACAGGAGTCACTCTTTGGGGCCCCAGAGCAGGCAGGACCCTGGGGAGGTGGACTTGGAGGTGGGGGAGGGGCAGGGCCAAGGGCAGCAAAGCCCCGAGCAAAGGCCTGGGACAGCGTCTGAGCTCAGCTCCCTCTGGCTCACGCTCCTGGCAGGAGGCCCAGGCTCAGAGCCAGCCTCACAGGCTGATTCGTGACTGAGAAGCTGCCTCCTGGGCCCTGCTCCGGGTGGGAGGAGCCTGGGAAAGTCAAGTTGTCGGGCCGCACAGCACCGTGGGGTTGGCCCAGGCTGAGTGCAGCGGCTCGAGAAGCATGGTTGGAAAAACCATTGTCTTCATTAAGCATCTGGGTGGAGATTGAAGGAATCAGCAGGA
>NW_006798707.1:2227878-2238533 GCF_000442215.2 Lipotes vexillifer | reverse complement strand
AGCAGGAAGGCTTTTCAAATTATCCAGATTTGGGCTGGCAGCTGGGCCCCCGGGGGAAGCAGGTTTGCCTCTTTTGGGCCTTAGAAGGCTCCTTGCTCTCCTTCCTGCCATGGTAATTAATTGGGGCCTCTCTGAGAGGTGAGCAGCATTTTTCCGTACTGCTCTGCCATCCAGCTGCCCAGCCGAGGCCTCTGGCTCTGGAACCCGGGAGGAGCAAGGTCCCCAGGATGTAGTTGCCATCCCCACAGTGTGCGTGGTGAGGCCCACTTAAAGGCCACGCTTGGGTGAAACAGGGAGCAGAAATGTGGCCACCCCAGGCCCTCAGGCAGCCTTGTGCGCAGTGGCGGCTGTGGCCCAGTGACCTCTGCAGATGGCCGGGATGGAGAGGGTCAGCCACCAATGACCAGCCCCTTGACCTCTCTGGCAGCCATCAGCCTAGACCTCTGCTCTTAAAGAGCATGACGCCCACCCGGGCGGACCCCCATCCCTAGGCACTGCTCTCTGTTTCAACTTTGGAGGCAGAGTAAGAAGGGCCAGTGACTGGTTGGATGAGGGGATTAGAGAGAGTGGGGGGTGGTCTCTTGGGCAACTTGGGGTGCCGTCATCTGAGCCAGAGGCCCGAGGCCCCTCTGGGCCTCCTAAATCCAGAGGATCCCCCATCCTACCCACTTCCAAGGAGGGATGACTGAGGTCACGACTGCCCAGCTCCAATCGCTCTGTGGCGTCAGCGTTCTGGAAACTCACACAATCTTCTCTCTACCTGTAACAAAAATCATGAAATAACCCAAATACACTCAAAAGAAGGAAAAAGGAGTATCATGACAACCCCCCACTCCCGTGAGCCCACCACTCAGCTTCAACACTCATCAACATTTTCTAATCTCTTTCACTTCCCACCCCACTTTAAAAAAATATTTGAAAAGAATCCTAGACATATTATTATTTTTTAACATCTTTATTGGAGTATAATTGCTTTACAATGGTGTGTTAGTTTCTGCTGTATAACAAAGTGAATCAGCTATACATATATATATATATATATATATATATGCCCATATCCCCTCCCTCTTGCATCTCCCTCCCACCCTCCCTATCCCACCCCTCCAGGTGGTCACAAAGCACCGGGCTGATCTCCCCGTGCTATGCGGCTGCTTCCCACTAGCTATCTATTTTACGTTTGGTAGTGTATATATGTCTATGCCACTCTCTCACTTCGTCCCAGCTTACCCTTCCCCCTCCCCGTGTCCTCACGTCCATTCTCTATGCTAGACATCATATTATTACCCATAAATATTTCTCGTCTCCTGGCAGTGGCCACGTGGAAGTGACCTGAGCAGTTTCCACGTCAGTCTCCTTTGGGGCAGGGCCTGCCCCTGTCACCTCTGTAGCCCAGCTCCTGGTATGGTTCTTTAGGGAGGGGTCACTGAGCTGAGGTGATCCAAGGGCCATGATGTGACCTGTGTGCTGTATGACAATCTCTAGGTCATCCTCCTGTGACAATCTCTAGGTCTAATTTCTATGACCTAGAAATCATGGCCCTTGGGTCACCTCGGCTCAGTAATCTCTCCCTAAAGAACTGTGTCAGGTTACAGAGGTGACAGGTGACAGGGGCAGGCCCTGCCCCAAAGGAGACCGACGTGGAAACTGCTCCAGTCACTTCCACATGGCCACTGCCAGGAGACGAGTCTTCCTAGACCAGCCTGGATCCAGGAAGATGTGGAATCCTCTCCGGCCTCCCCAGCATCCTCAGGATCAACTCAGTGGGGTTGGGAAGCCCCTTAATGGGGCCTACACCTACCTGCGGCCCCTTTCTCACCCTTTGTCCTCTCTACGCACCTGTGCTGGAGTGACCAGGCCTGTCTCCTGGCCCAGAACACCCCTTCTCCCTGCCTCCAGGCCGCTGCTCATCATCTCCTCTGAGAAGCCCTCCCTGACCAGCCTGGGGTTGCTTCTGTGCCCGCAGCCTAAACCCCCAGCCCTGTTGTGATGACGGTTCAGCGTGTCCGGGGCTTTCTGAAAGGCAGGACTGTGTCCTGAGTGTTTCACACGCAGCCAGGCCTCCTCACCAGGGATGCTCTGTATGTTTGCTGCATGACTGTTGGTGTGCAAATAAAGGAGTGAATTTGCAGGAGAACAACTCAGTGGAGTAGAGAAACGACTGGAAGCATGTGGCAATGGGGAAATGCTCTTCCAGATTCTCTGTCCATCTTCAGAAACCAGAAAACAGATGGAGCCAGTGAAAGTGTGGGGATGCTTCTCTGCCGGCTGGAAAGAGGGTCCCCTGCCCCTACCCGTCAGCCAAGGCCTGGCCGTCCTGTCCGGTGTCCTGCATCACTGGATTCTCGGAAGCCCCCAGGCAGTTTCTCTCCCTGGGGCGGTCTGGGAACCAGCGTGGGGCTCAGTGCGCACCCAGACCCTGCGCCTGCTGGTGGGGTCTGTTTGCACAGGGTCATCTGGTTTCAATCCAGTGAAATCTTCAAACTTTCCATGGGAACATGTTCTATTTTAAACTCTCCCGGATGGGCTGGACAAACTCAGCCCAAGCAGGCTGTGAGCCCTTGGGCAACTGCTGGGGGACTTGCCACCGCCAGCTGGCCCCCCATCAGCAGGAGCAGGCGTGGCTGGGGGGCTCTAGGATGGAGGCCCAGCTCCACTCTGGACTCCCTGGATGACCTCAAGCAAGTCCCTCTGGACCGCAGTCTCCTCAACTTTACAGCATAGGGTTAATAGCAGGGAGCCCGACTGCCTGGGTTCAAGTCCTGGCACCACCCTTAGTTAACTGTGTGAATGGCAAAGTTACAGAACGTCCTGGGCTTCAGTTTCTTCATCCATAAAATGGAAATAAGTTGAGCTGTTGGGATTACATGAGAGAAGTGCTCAGCACAGTGTCTGGGATATGGCAAGGCCTATACTAATTGTTGCTTATTACAGATCTGGAATTTCTTATCTGGAACCTTTGGTCACTTGTGTTTCAGAGTTCATATGTTTTTGCATCTTTAGGAAGGTAATATAATGCATAGTCCAATACCTCACATAATCCAGTGAGGTCTGGGCAGTACCCCATGATCAAACACATTAGTATTTCCTCATTAACACCCATGAATAGTCACCCTAAGTGGGAAAATTCTAGGTAGCCTCATGTCTGATCAGGCCAGGTTTTGCTGCCATATACGTTATGAAAAAAACTTTGGGTTTTCAGAGCTTTGGGGAGTTTGGAATTTCAAACAAGGGATTGGGAAAGGTGTATTGTTATTATACTGGTCTGTTTAGGAGGAAATGCTGAAATGCTTTCCACTGATCTGCAGTGGCTCCAGGGCCATGGACGGGGAGGGCAAGGTGAGCCCGCTGTCGAGCAGGGTGGCGGGCCACCCCCTCCTGCCCAACTGGGCTGCCCACCATGGCCTGCCCACCGTGGCCTGCCCTGGACTGGGCCCAGTCATGCAAGGCCTCCACCAGAAACTGGGCACCTTTGTGTGAATTTGAATAAAGCACCCCTCCATACAGGCTCAGCACTCATGGGGGTGAGACTCAGTCAGCAGACAGCGAGCTTGTATGCAGAGAACTCATCCCTTCCTCTGGGCGGGCCAGCACTACACCAGCGAACCACACAGACCAACAGGGTGGCCCTGTACCGACGGGCGCTGGAGGGGCTGGTATCACCCTCACCTCATGTGGATGCAGTGTGACGGCTCACCTTTGTCTGAGAGTCATGAATTACAGAAGCTTCCCATGGCGTAGAGAAGTGGAAGGAGCCTCTTCGGGTCAGGACATCTATCTGGGGGCACCTGAGGCTGATTTCTGACCCACCTCCCTCCCCTGCCCTCTGCTCTGGCCACTTGGGCCCAGGAGCGCAGGCTCAGGGCTATGTGGGGAGAAGGGAACAAGCTCCTTTCACCTTAGAATCCAAGTGGGAACTAGGGCTGACATCCCCACGGGCGTCATCTCAACTGACGTATGTCCCGACGGTGGAGTACACTGTCCTGGATGTTTGCCCAGAGCTGAAGCATTTACAGATCACTGTCACAGACTCCGATTTGATAGCCACAAGGGTCTCATTACCCCTGTCGTATATCTCAATAAAACCAGGTTCAGAGGTGAAGTGACTGGCCCAAGGTCATACAGCAGCGGTTGGCGGAACCTAGGCTTCCCGCCTCCCCTTCTAGCGCTCTCTTTCCCACAACTCGTGGCCCCTGGGGCCACCACCTCACAGCTCGTCCAGCAGTGGCCTCACAGGGACACCTTCCCTGCTGCCTGGGAGGATGCTGCGGACAGATACCCGATCAAAGGCAGGTACCGGAGAAGGAGCTGGGCAGCAGCTGGGTGGGACCTGGCCCCCGGGTTCTAGTCATGCTGGCCAGGAGGCGTCCAGTGACTGCTCCACCTTGGGCTTGAGGAATTACGCCTTGCTGGGTGCCCAAGGGTTAAACGCAAAACCTCAGCTAACAATAAAATACAAAGAGCAAACAAAACAACAGTCGGGGTGGATAAAGGAGATTAATGCTTATAAAAGAGCTTTGAGCCTCTGGAAGAAAGGAGACACCAAACACAAAGCTCCCTTCCCCAGCCTTGGGTCACTGTCGGGCAGCTCTGAGCCTCACGATGGAGAGGGAAGGCGTGGGCGACGGGTGGGAGTCCACAGCTCAGGGCATCCTGTGAGGAAGGGGGATAGACACCCGCACCCGGACTCAAGGGGACAGTCTTGCTGAGATCACGCAGCCCACAAGGCAGAGGGAGGTCAGCTCTGGACCACGCGTGGGAGGCCTCACGAGCCTCGGGGCCCCCGGACAGGATTGACGTTCAGCACAGGTGGGGAGGCTGCCAGGCCCCTAGGGGCTCGAAGCCGGGCCAGGGGCCCTGAGGACTGAGCGCTGGCCTACTGCAGCTGGACAGGCATGGCAGCCCCCGACGCGGGGTAAGGGCAGCTCCAGTGGGGCTCTGCGGGGGCCAGGGGCTGAGGCCAGGGGCCGGGGTGGGAAGAGGCAGGGGCCCAAAGCAGATGCCTGTGGCCCTGACAGGAATCGGCACAATGCGAGCAAACAGTACCTGGAAACAGATGCAGAATCGTGGCTCCCAGACAGGGCAGGAGAAAAGAGGCAACCAGCCCAGGGCCGGGCCAGCGCTCCACGCGCCACTGCCCTCTCCTGCCCTCCCTCAAGCCAAGGGGCTCTCCAACAGGGAGTTGCAGCCACCACCTCGGCCGGCCAGGGATCCTTTCCAGAATGGACCAGGTGACACTAATCTGGGCTGTGGGCGGTCTCTACAGGGCCTGAGGGCAAATTGGAAAAAGGTGCTCTTTCTGGGCTGCTGCAGCCCCAGGCTCAGCTCCAGGGTTTGCTGAGTAGCTGGGAGGCGGGGGGCTGCACTTTCACCTCCTCCCCACCTCCCTGTACAAGGTGGGCCTGAGCTGGAAGTCTCCCTGCAAATCAGGACCCGCCTGCCTTCCACGGGGCCTCTGAGGTCTTCCTTCCCACCTTATCCCTGCACCCGCCCCGTGATGCTGGGGACCAGCCTGCTTGGTCCCTGCCTCAGCTGAGTCAAAGAGGCAGGTGAAAAAGCACTGAACTGGGAGTCAGATTGGGTTTTAGCCTCATGCTGGGTCCCTGCCCCTCTCTGGGCCTCAGTTTGCCCATCTGTGTTAGTGTTGGCCCAGATGGTCTTGATGGTCTTCAGAAGCCTGGACATTGGTGATGCATTGACAAGTGCCTGAGTAAAGGTCGCCCATTGCCTGGGTAAGGCCCCCTGCCCCCCTGCCCCCCGCCTTTCCCACAGAGTGGCAGGAGTAGAGGCAGAGATGGGGGTTGACGGTGTGGGCAGCGTGGGAAGGGCTGGATTCCGGGTCTTTCCCCACTGCCTGGGTCTCCTGTGTCCCAGGGAGATGCCTCAGAGAGGGCTCGTGCTGGGGGGACAGCGTGGCTTTTCCTAGAGTGGATGACACCCTAGCTCGTGTGGGTGTGGTCACATGCCTCCCTGCAGCCTGGGAGAGGGAGCCCGGAGACCTGCGTTCTCCTTCTAGCGATGCCTATTATGAGCCATGTGGTCACGCTATGGGGACTCCACTTTCTTGTCTGTAAAATGGGGATAAAAACTTTTACCTCTTAGGGTCGTTGTGAGGGTGAGAGATGATGTGGCGAAGGGTCTGACCCCGGGGCCGGCACGGGGTAGACAGATGGGAATTGTCATCCATCCCACCTTTGGCCCAGCCGACTCCCCTGCAGCTCCCTCCTTCTGGGATGTTCTTTCCCAGCTCCCATCCATCAGAGCACATGGGACAGACAAGTGCCACCTCTCCCAAGTTACATTTTATGATCCCCTAGCTGGAATCTATCTCAAGAGCCCTTTTTCGCCTCCACCTCTTCCCCCCCCCCATCTCCTTGGAATGTAGTTGCTTCTCTGTGGGAGGCCTTGGGGGCAGGCCAGATCTCATGTCTCTTGGAGCTGATCTCTCAGTGCCCAGCAGAGCCTGGCACACAGTAGGTGTCCTAGCAGAGTGTGTGCAGTGCCCCAACACTGAGGTTGCTGGCCGGGGCCTTCACAGGGGAAGCTCAGGGAAACCTCTGCGATGTGCTGGCCTGTGAATGGCGCCAGGCGGGTGCTGAGGGCTTAGGCCGTCCCCTCCGCAGCCGCTGCCCCCAAAGCCTCCTAGGCTGGCCAGGTGTGGCTGGGGTAGAGCTGGGGGTGGGCTGAGGGCTCCTTCATAACAGTAATGGTAGCAGCAGCTCCCATCCACTGTCTGCTTGTTACATCCCAGGTGTGTTATGTCCATTATCTTTGCCCAATCAGCACAACCAGCCTGTTAGGTAGGTGCTATTATCATCCCACTTGATCGACAAAGAAGCTGAGGTTCAGAGACGTGTAGGTCAGGTGGCCAGTGAGTGGCTCAGTGAGGACTTTAGTCTCTTTGGTTCCAGACTGTTTGCTGCCTTCTCTCCAGCCTGGGGGTTCTGGGCTGTGTTCAGGTCAAGCCCCTGGGCCTCCCATAGGCCCTGGCTGGCGAGAGGCTGGCAGAGGAGGTCACTCCCACTATTCTCTGAGGCTCCGAGGCCTTCCCTTTGGTCTCAGAGCTCCTCCCGCATTGATGCCCACAGGTCCGTACAGGCCAGGTTTCAGGGACTCCCTGGGGCCTCCGTCTGGGCCTTCCCACCCCCCTGGCGGGCTCCCCCCCCCACACACACACCGGCTGCTTCCACGCCCAGGCCCTGAAGGCAGAGGACTCAGGCTCCTGCTGCCCCTGCCGGGTCCTCCAGCATTGTGGCCTGGCCGCCAGCAGGTTGCCTAGCTCGCGCTCTGTGCCCGCTGGTCTTAAAGCCCAGGCGCTGTCCTCGCGTGCCATCTCATCCCCATCTCTTCCTGTTCGCCCCTTCCCAGGACCTCCCCTGCTCCAGGGCCCCCCGCCCCGGCCTCACCTCAAGATGCGATTCCTTCTGCAGCTGCTGGCCCTGGGCTCCTCTGCCCCTTGCTGGCTGACTTCCAGTCACCACACAGACGAACCTGCCTTAAGTATCACTTTGATTCTGTCCCTCCCCTGCTCACGAGCCTTCAGGGCTCTCTGTGTACACCTGCAGCAGCTGGACACCTCAGCCTTCGTGGGAAGGCCTTCAGAAGCCAACGTTTTAGTGACTGACTGCCTCCGTTCTCCTCACCGCCCCCCTTAGCTCAGCCTGGAGACACAACACCCTCCTCGGGGTCTCACCCAAGGCACCCACCTCAGTGCTTCCTCCGCTACCCTACCAGAATATTCCAGCACCTTCCCCCATCCCCCCTGCTCTGGAGTCTCTGAGGCATGAGCCGGTCCACCACCACACTCATTCCCCTACTGCTTGCTAATTGAATCGCTCCAGATTAGTGTTGCCCTAGTTCCTTACCTACAGTAGATTTAAGTAATTATTTATGGAATATGTTTATAATAGGGAAAATCAAGCAATAATTTAAATGGCCCCAAATAAAGGGCGTGGTGTAGGAACTATGGAGAAATACGAGGTAGATCTTTCAAAGATGGTTGTGCTAACTGTAGCAAGATGGCAAACCCGTATGAAATCATGTTAAGTAGAAAGAAAAACAGGATACAAAATTGTTTTGTATTGTTTTTAAACATGTTAAAAAAAGAATAGAAAGAAAGACTGGAAGGAAATGCCTTTATTCCTCAGGGCTCAGCTGGGCTATCATTTCCCTCCATGTGAATAGGTACAAAGAATTTGCTGCACACTGTTTAACACCCCCCCACCAAACATGGTCATGTTAGGAGGATGGGTCACGAGTGGCTTCTGTCCTCTGCTCCTTTCATATTGAGAAAAAGACTAGGATACTGACAGTGTTGATGGGAATGACGTGGAGGGTTGGGAGCTTGTTGCTGGCTGTGACACCTGCCCAGGTGCCCACCTTCCAGGTCACACCCACCTCGGGCTGATCCAGGACCCAATAAGCAGAGCTTTCAGGCAGGACTCCTTGTGGTCCCTCCTCATCACCCTAGGGGACCCTGTTCACCCACATCGGGTTCTCTAGAGCTGAGTGGGGGGAAAGGCGGCCCGCTGCCGGCGCACCTGCCCCCCGTTCTCCCACCCACCTTCCGCTGGGCCAGCAGGGGAGGGCAGGCGGGATGGGCATCAGCACACATGTCTTCTGCAGTTGGTGGTACCTTCACCACGTCCTCAGGTACCTCTACCAGGCCCCGGCCGGGCAGCGGGAGGGCCTCTATCTTAAGTGGTGGCAGAGGCAAACTGCTTACATAGCTGCTACATCTCGTGGTTCCCAAAGGTTCCCCAGGCCCGGTCAGCCTTATTTTCATAATCAGCCTGTGAAAAGGGCTCATTATTTTATAGATGAGGGACCTGAGGCTCAGAGAGTAGCCAGCCAGGACTCAGCCCAGGCTTCTTGCTTCGTTGCTCTTTGTCTGCCCCCTCTGGATGTTCTGGGTTCCAGGACTGACTTTCTGGGTGGGTTCCTTGGGGACCCGAGGCAAGCCCATACTGGGGCCTGGGAATGGGGCAGGTTCCAGGAGAGGAAGGGGGAGGGCAGTGCCCTGCCCCTTCCACTTTCCTACTTTAGGTCTTGGCTCAAATGTCACCTCCTCAGTGAGGCCTTCCCTGAACACCCTGGTTAAAAGCACACTCCCACTGTCCCTGCTTTATTTTTCTTCTCCTCTCTTCTACCACGTGCACAATTTCCTACTTATCTTGTTCATGCTCCCTCACGCCTGATGGGGCTGGAAGCTCCACGAGGGCAAGGATTGTTATGCTCTATTCACTGCTGTTATCTCCAGTGTCTAGAACAGTGCTGGGCACCAAGTAGATGCTCAAGAAATAATTGAATGCATCTGAACTAGGCATCACGTGCTCCTCAGACCAGTTGCGGAACTCGCCAGGAAGTTGAAACATCATGGTGAGGTAAAGGGATAAAACATTGGTGCGGCCCAGAGGCTGAATCTGTGCTTAGCTGGCCCCTCTTCCAGGAAGCCCTCCCTGATTTGCATGGCCTGGACGTAAGGAGGGTGAATCTGCTGCTCTCACCACACAGCTTATCACTGCCTCCATAGCTTATCAGCAGCAGGGGAGGGGGTACTTGCCTTATCTCCCTGGCTCTCCCTGGGCAGGGCTGGTCTTATCATCAGTACAGCCTCAGTGCTAGGATCAGTGGGGATGCTGACAGATGTCTGTCTAATGTATCAATGGGATTCAATTCTTACTTCTGCCCGGAAGCAACTCCCGCCTGTGGGCACATAGAAAGTGCTCAGTAAACAAGTGTGGAGCAGAGGGAGGGCTGCCTGGCTGGGCACCGATTTCTGTTCTAATTTACATTTGTTTATCCTAACCTGTCAGGCGGGGCTCAACTGTCTCCTCCTTGAACTCAGCCTATCTTTGGGCTCCAGGATGGCCCTGGCACCTCTTCCTACAGCCTCTGCAGGCCTGCCCACCCCTCCTTGGGTGTGGGACTCTCCTCAAGGTTTCTGGATGACGCTACCCTCTCCAGACCTGGAAACCTGCTTCTCACTCTCTGGGTGCCCTGTTGAGACCAGGGAGGCTCACATGTGAACCAGTGGGGGATGGGCTGCTGGAGAGGGAGCTGTGATGGTTACACTGGGAGCTCCTCCTGTTTCTCCAGTTAGCCTGTGGGCCTGGCCCAGGCAGACCAGGCTTTCTAACAGGGGTTCCAAAAGGCAGGAAAGGGGTTAGTCATCGACAATCAAGATTTTAAGGAAGGCTAATGTTTATTGCATGTTTACCAGCAAGAAGGAACCCCAGCTAGTAAAGGGTTCTAGTTTTGACTGGAAACATGCCCACTCAGTGAGGTAACTTCCAGTCTGCGGCACTCACCGGAATGTAAGCAAGTATGTATGTAAGTCCTTGGTTTCAAAGGGGAAATAAATGATTACTTAAGAAATGCAGTTTAATAAGCAAAACGTTTGAAACAAGGGGGTCTTAGGAGCTTGATGGAAGTGACGAGTTGGGGACCTCAGGTCAAGCTGCCCACTCAGCACAGGCTCACTGAGGACCCCGGGAGCGGGGAGGGGCCGTGGGCCTGCTGGAGCTGGTGGAGGAGGGACAGCTGGCAGCAGGGGTGTCGCAGATGCTCTAGGAGGGAGTAGCATCTATGGGACTGGAAGCCAGGGGCAGAAAAGGGTTCTTTTTCTTTTTTGGTCAGGTGAAGCTTAAGGGTAGGGA
>NW_006798707.1:2219524-2227695 GCF_000442215.2 Lipotes vexillifer | reverse complement strand
AAAGGAAAGGAAAGGAAGCAGTGAAAAGAAGGCAAGGAGCAGCCTGCATCGGACCTAAAAGGCACTAGCATCAAAGACACCTCGTGGGGCTTCCCTGGTGGCGCAGTGGTTGGGAGTCCGCCCGCCGATGTGGGGGACGCGGGTTCGTGCCCCGGTCCGGGAAGATCCCACATGCCGCGGAGCGGCTGGGCCCGTGAGCCATGGCCGCTGAGCCTGCGCGTCCGGAGCCTGTGCTCCGTGGTGGGAGAGGCCACAGCAGTGAGAGGCCCGCGTACCGCAAAAAACAAACAAACAAAAAGCCTTGCCTGAGCACGTACTCTGCCAGCGCTGGTTCGGATTCACTGAGTCCTCTGCCAGGCCCAGGACACAGGTAGCTGCCCCATTTGCTTGCAGGGTAGGAAACTGAGGTCAAGCGGCTTGCTCAACTTTACGCCTCCAGTAAGTGGTGGAGGCGGGACTTGACCCAGGCCAGCTGGCTCCAGAGCCCGCAGGGCCTCAACTCCTGACAAGCCAATTAGCCCAGGGCTCGGTTTCATCCACGCGAGGCTCCAGCCTGGAGAGAGCTCTGGGAGGGGTTGCTCCCTGGTGGCTGCCGGCGGCTGATCAGCCAGCAGCTGGAGTGGGCGAGGGTGCGGGCCACCAGTCCTGGGAGGCTGGGGTGACAGCAGGCGAGGCAAGGGGGTGCCCCAGAGGGCAGCCTGGGTCTCAGTGAGGGCGGAAAGCAGGGAGAGGGCTGGACTGGGCAACCCGCCGGCCCATGCAGGCTGAGAGCTGTGGTGCGGAGTTGCGGTAAGGTGTCCTCCCCCAACCTCTGCCTGCGCTGAGTCCCGGGAGCGGGCACCGAGGCAGGCTAAGCAGCATCGGGTCATCTGTAAAGCCCCCCTGTGTGCGTGGGTGGGTGCTTCGAGGTGGAATGCGTCTCCCCTCAGGGCAAGCTGGCCGTGTCAGTGACCCCTGCCCCAGATCTCGTGTCCCCAGGCATGACACCAGCCTTCATTCAGCTGGGCTATAAAATGAACCCAAGGTAAAACCCCCTCCACGAACCTACTGCAACTTACGCACCCGAATGACTCGAAATCCCTTCAAAATTTCCCCTGGGGAGGTGGACGACATTGCCTTCCTCAAATGATTCTGTACTTCTCAGGAACTGCCATCAGAGCCCTGAGGCCTCCCTTTGGCTCTCTCTCTGCAGCGGTGGCCTGTCCTACTGCTCTGAAGGGTCAGAGGACCAAGAAGGCAATGACTGCAAAGGACCCGGAACAGGGCCTGGAATATCACTCACGGTGCTCAAGAGGGCAGCCGTCACTATTAACATCCACCCACCACCTAATTTCTAGAGGCGCCTGGTACCCTCCTAGCTTCTACTCTTTTGGCACCTGCCCACATAGTCACAGGTCTCCGGGAGCTGGGAGTCCCATTCTGTGGCAGAAATGTGATCATAGAGTCGAAAGGGATGAATTTTTATGAGTGGCTCCTAAACCAGCTCAAAGGGCAGATTCCAAAGAGGACCTGGAATGAGGAGACCTCTGTAGAGGGACTCTGCTCTCTGGGGGCTTCAAAGAAGGGGACGGTGGGCTCTGTTCTGGAGGAGCAAGTGTCTGGCCCACGCCATCTGGCTCATTCCAAGATGGTACCAAGGCAGCTGGCCCAGAGCAGGGAGGGCCATGCTGGTCATTCCTGGCTTGCTTGTGGGGCTACTTTTACTGCCATCATTAGTCATAATTTATCATGACCCCAAGCATGACCTTGCAGGCTTGTAAAGTGTGGCTCTGTGAAGGGGATCAGAGAATGAAGGAGCCAACATGGGAACCCTGGAGAAAGAAAACATGAGTTACGTTAGGAAATAACCTTTGGAGTTACTGCATATTTAACCTGGAGTCAGTCGTGGATCCTGCTGTCTTTGGTAATACCTTCCTTTGGTAATTTTCCCTAATGATCAGAACAACTATTTTCGTCTTGTTTTTCCCAGATGTTAGGCCATTATTTCAACCAAGCGTGTGTTGGACTTTAACCTGAGAATATGGCACAAGCTTTGAAGTCAGATTGTTTTTAAAACTGCGGGCTGGCCCTGGCTCGACCATCTGAAAATCAACTGGTATTTATGTATATTTAGACAGCCACATAGCTAGACCTATCCGCATCTACAAAGACTGCTTCAAAGTATCTTAGTTGGGGACACAGACACACAGAACTGCTGTGTGAAGCCTGGCCTTGGAACCAGCATCTGACCTTGGCCAGTCCCAACCACCCCAAGCCCCTCTCCTCCTGGGGAAAATAGCAAAAACAAGTATATGAATGTCTTATACAGGGCTCTGTATACAGCAGATGCTCAATAAATATCTCTTTATTTGGAGAAGCTGGGAAAAGGAAGTAGAAAGAAACAGAGAGACCTGAGTTCACCTCCTTTGTGTAATAAGGAAGGGGATGGAAAGGGAGAGATAGAGGGAAAGGGAGGGAAAGTAGATATGATGGATGAATAAGGAAATATACCCATTCCCTGTCCGTGGGTAAGTTATTTAACTTCTTTGAGGCTTAGTTTCTTTATCTATAAGATGGGGATAATAACACCTACCTCACTTAGTTGTTACGAGGATTAGAAAAGTAGCTAGTATGGAATGTCATTCATAGCTCACTAGGGGCAGGGATCACTGTTACCACCACTCAGTACCCTGCGTCTATCACATGTCTGGTCTACTCTCCTGACTTTTACTCTCCTAGCAGTGCCATGAGCACCAAAGATGCATAAACATAAAGGTGATGTTTCTTCTCTTGTTTTCATTTCAAAAAGCACCAATGAATTAATCACAATGCCATTAACAGAACTCGAAGTCACGTTACCATTAGATGCTGTTCTTAACATTCACGTTAAGAACTGTGGCACAGGCCAGTCCCCATGAACTGGGGCAGGTTCTGGGCTTGCTCTATTTATAGGCCCAAGCAAGAGGCAAACCGAATGTGGTCATTTCTCTGGCTAGGCTGTAACTCCAAAACAGGGGTCTGTAGCTGTCAGGAACTGAAACTGAGTCAGAAGCAAAAGTGGCTTGTGCGGCTCTAGATTTTCCTGCCTATGGGGAGGCGGGAGGCCAGACAAAGAAGCAGGTCACTGTGAGAGGCTGAGGACCTGCCGAGAGTTCAAGCAAGACGAGCGTGGGGCAGAGGTGGAGGGAGCTCTCATGGATACACCTAACCCCTCGTTCGTTAAAATCAAGATGACATCACTTTGTTTTCCTAGTCACACAGACAGGGTCACTCTTCCAAAGGGGGCATATTCATTGGCAGGACTTTTTAACAGGGGCATTCTGCCTTTTTACGAAAAGGCCAAAGTCAACATCAGAAAATCCTTTTTCTGGTCTGCAATAATAACAGCCACTGTTTAGCAAATGTTTCTATGCGCCAAGCTCTGTACTTTGTGCTTTATATACTTTTCTTATTTAATTCTCACAACCCTGGGAGGCAGATGGTATTTATTCCCATTTTACAGATGAGGAAAACAAAACTCAGTGAGATTAAGTAAAGATCCACACTGGAGCCCGCTCACCCCAACAGAGGCTCCCACCACTCCACTCTCCCTACTCTTCCCAAGCCTGCATCCAGTGACCTCATGTTGGGAGCTTGGAATTGGTCATGGTGGGAGCATTTACACCATGGAAATCGGCAAACAATACAAACCAGCCCCCTCCTTCTATTTCCCTTCTTTTTTAAACTGCTGAAGAACTGCTCATTAAATATTTACCAGCCACTAAGTGGGCAGAACCAGGATTCAAATACAAGTCTCTCTCCTCCTCAAGCCCACCCTCTTTCCAGTTCATCCCCAGGAGAAAACGAGCTCTCTCTCTCTCTCTAACAAAGCACCATCTCCCTATTGTCAGTGGGTCCTCAGGAAACCGAGAGGCTGGGAGAAGGCTGAACACTGGCTGCCCCGGTCTCTTATGCTTCCTCCCCGGCCCCCCAGGAGATGCCCTGATGCAGCCATTAGTAGTAAACACTCATAACATCTGAGTCCTTTTCCTTGTCTGTGCTGAGCTAAGGATTCAACTGAAATTACAAGGGCCGAGAAAGCTGGAGACAGGATTTACAAGGTAATAATAATGTGCTGTCGTATATGGCACTTTTGATCTTCAAAGCATTTTATAGCCATTTACTAATTAGTCCTGGGCTGCACTCTGTGCGTGGGTACAATGCTCAGCGATGGGCTGAACTAGCAAGAAGTGTTTAAAAAATACACAGGTGACTGTCGCCCATTTACAAGTGCCGCTTGCTTCTGTTGCTGTTGTGGGTAGAGATAAAAATCTCAAAAACACTTCTGAGTCCCTGGCATTTGAAATATGAAGTGGCTATTGTCACCTTCTGTTCTTTGGTTCCGCATAAGAAAATGAGCCCAAATCTTCCCCCTGTGCTAGGGGGGCTGAAAGTCTTTTTAAAAATCATATAATCTCCATGCTCACAAACCTACACATAGTACATCATCCTTCACTAGAGAAGAAAGAAGTCTCAGTTTGTTTACTAGAGTCATGGACGAACGTGAGAAGCGGTACTGGATCTGGAGCTGGGAGCCCGGGCTGAGTCCTGACTCTGGCACTGACTGGCTGGTGATCATGGTTAACTCACTTAACCTCTCTGATCTTGCTTCCTCATCTGTGGAACAGGGGTGACCTTCCTCGCTTACTTCACAGGTCTGCTGCAGAGATGTGCTGAGATAAAGTGCAGGACAGCACTTCTGGTTGGATTGGGCCTGCTTCCCAGACGTGCAGGCTACCGTTGACAATCTGGCCAGCCTGAGCCATCTGGACCCCAAGTGACTGACAGGGGCAGGAGGGCCACTCCCAGGTTACACTGCCCAATACTGGCCGCTGTCACTGAGGACCGGCGATTTGAAATGCCAGGGGTCCAGGCCACGTGACCTCACCCCGCCCCACAGCTGCCAACCACCCCCGCCTAGAACTGGAGCTGGAAACCCTTACTGGGGTAGGCAGCTGGCCAGGGTCAGAAGAGACTCCAGCATGGTTGCGACCACGTGCTCAACAGAATCACCTGGGGAGTTTTATCAAAATCTGGACGCCCAAGCCCCAGCTAATGAGACATGATCCAGCGGGCCTGCAGCGGGGCCCTGAGCAGCAGCTTTTTAGAAAGCTCGCCGGGTGGTTCTGGCTACACGGAGAAGTGACTTACTCAGGGTCACACCGCCAGCTGACGGCAAAGCTACGGCGCCGACGCACGACACTGGACTGCTGTCATGGGAATTCCCAAGGTTTCAAGGCAAAGTACTCAAGTGGTGAAAGATCGTAGAGGTGGGCAGTCCTTCGGCTGGAAGCCAAGCTGGGAGGTCCGTTCTACCTGTTCTCCCACCTCCTGAGAACATTCCTGGGTGCTGGAGAATACAGGATGGAGGGGTACACTCACTGGCCCCCAAAAGGGACCCAAGCTGGCTCCCTTTCAGGCTGACGCGGTGAAACTGAGCTCCACCAACCACAAGAGGAGCTCAGGGAAGAGTGAGAGGCTGGGTTCCACCTGTGTGGGCCCTACAGTGGGAGAGAGGCAGGTGGGCTGAAGAGCACAGCCCACTCAGCCTGCTGGCTTCTCTCGCCTCCGTGCCGAGGTCCCACTTCCCTGTGTCGAAAGCCCTCAGGGTGGAACGCTGCTAAACTAAACTAGACCTTGTCAAGCGGGCAAGTTGGCTGTGGCCAGCCTGGGTGTAAGTTGAGGGAAGTTGTGTGATGGCTCCCAACTCCCAGGTTTGCCCTAATTTGCGGGGAGAGTTTCTTTAGCTCGTGGGCCTTAGTTCTCGCCTCTGACACTGAAGAGAGTAGCAGGGGAGAGGGGTTGGGGGTGGAAACAAGATGACTTCTGAAACCCCGCCTGGCTCTGATAATCCATAAATTTAGGGAAGATGGAGCTTGCTCAGGGTACCTCCCCCGGCTCCGTCCCCGGACGGCTGTGGAGCTGGCAGACCTGAGCCCAGCGATCACCCACGGGACCCAACCTGTGTCTTTCAGGTATAATTCGCAGAGTGCTTCGTCAGCCCAAACAACTCTCCCATCAGCCTCGGGAGGAGGGATGGAGAGAGGGATGGATTCCTTGACGCATTCAGCAACCTTTAACGACTGCCTCCTGGGTCAGGATGGGCTCTGTACACGGCACACACACAGGGGCCTGGAGATGGATGGGGGAGCGGCGTTTGACGCTGGCACCCAATTGTTCCCGAGCTCTGGCCTAGGGCCCAGCTGGGTAGGTGGCTGAAACCTTGCCAGTTGGTCAGACTCATTCAGGCAGCACCTTTCCAATGAGGGACTGTCCAAATGGGAAAGGTTGGGTGTGAAACACACACGCACAAGGCGCTAGTTCCAGGGGGAAAGAAAAGAGCAAATGGGTGTTTTATCTGAAAACTTAAAAGAGGTCTCAGAGACGAAGGCTTTGGAATCAGGGTGTGTGCATTTATGATGCCTTACGTTCCCTGGAAAAATAAGAGCATCCTGATTTGTGACTTTATTTCTTCCAACTGAGAAGTATACTGAAGGAAACAAAGAGGGGGCAACCAGAGGTGGGGGCTCTGGGACCCAGGTGCCCGCCAGCCAGCTCAAGTGTGGGTTCCAGTCGGGGCGCAAAGCTGCTGTGTGAGTGAAATGCTGCCGTGAAGACATTCCAATGGCTTCCAGGAAGCGGCCATATGTGCTGACACGCATGTGGACAGAGCAGTCTGGCTGGCCACCTCTCAAGACTGGTGTTTCCTAGAGCTTTCCATTGGCAAACGCTGCCTCCTGGAACTGAGGGACAAAGGTTTTGAAATAAGCCCTGGTGGGAAAGGGGGAGAAAAAAAATTGTGGTTAGCACAAACATCTTGAAAATTAAAAAAAGTGCAACTCAGAGCTTTCAACCTAACTCGGAACAGTTGTTATTTATTGTTTATGCATCTTGGATTGGGTTTTCCTTCCCTGCTGATGCAAAGCCCTCTGGATTTTTCCAAGGGAGGTCCATACAGTTCACTACCGTGCTATCTCTCATGGATATTTAAAGGGCCTATACTCGGACCTTCCCAGCTGCCAATTCCTATTAGACATCAGGACTCGGGTTCCGTCTGCCCTTCCCCAGGTCAAAGCCAAGGGTCCAAGCTACAAGCCAGAGAGTGATCAAGCCAACCACCCTGTCGTTTTCGTGATCTGAAATATCAACGAGGTTGCACTTTTACTCAGGTGGATGTTTGACTTCATATAGACAGAGAGGGATTTCTAAGTGATCCACGGCCTCCATTCGTTGGCAGATGTATTTGTAGTTCGATCTACTGGAAAGAAAGCCAGGCTGGGTATCAGGAGAACGTTCCCTGGTCAGCCACAGACTAGTGACAGGGTCTGGGGCAGACCGTTTGGCTTTTCCGGCAACCAGGTTCGAATCTGGAGAAGCGGGCTCTCTGTCAAACGGCAGGAGAGGGGCACATGCCATGCTGACTGTGCCTGGCACTGCCTGAGGTGCCAAGGGTTGTGAGATGACCCAGATGTGGCACCTACCATGCAGGTGATCTCAGTTTAGAGAAGGAGCAGACATAAGAAATACCAACTGCGGTGGTGAGGGCATTTATGGCGATGCCATGAGGCACCAGCCTCGGGCAACCAGTGAAGGAGGCGGTGAGGTGGCCATTTTACAGGTGTTCGAGGCAAAAGACACAGCAGGAGCAGAGGCCTGGGGGCATGCGAGGGCTTGTCAGGAGCTGGGAACTAAACACTCTTCCAGAAGAGAAAGGGTGAGGTAGAAAGCAGAGGGAGAGGAAGCCGCAGAGGTTGTGGTGGGCACCGCGTGTGCCTGCCAGGCTTCCCTCCCGCACACCTGATGCCCGTGAGATCAGAGCAGTCACACCGGACTTATCCAGAAGTGGCTCACCTGGACCTGTGACTTGAGCTAGGAAGAGCCACCAAGACACCTGTCACCATCAGTACCACAAAGGCCTCAGTACCTCACCCACGTCTATGCTATTTAGGAGATGGTTCTAATAAGCTTGGCGCTCCAGGCTCCCAGGAGGTCAGAAGCCCCACATTAGGAGTCGGGGAGCTAACTTAAAGGCAGAGGGCAGACCTGCTGAAGCTGCGAGAGGCAACAAGGCGAAACCCATCTGTGAGAAGAGAGCAGAGAACTGCTCAGCAGTCATGAAACTCAAAAGGGTGGTTCATTGTCGGCGGTTCAGC
>NW_006798707.1:2211841-2218755 GCF_000442215.2 Lipotes vexillifer | reverse complement strand
GGTTCAGCGTCAAATGGGTGGTTCGGCGTCGGGCAAAGAGCCCCACACAACTCAGCAGCCCTGGAGTCGCCAGTAAGTCGCCGCTAAGAGCAGCCACTGATGACACCTGCCTGATCCCCTTTCCTAACGCCACGTCACCGGAAACCCTCCTTCAAATTTCCGTGCTTTGCTGAGGTTTTTCAGTCCCAGTCTCTGCAGCCTCTCTGCCACATTCATGCGTGGGCCCCCGTGTCTGGAAGCTCTGTGTCCCTGGGACACTACACATCTAGACCCGCCCCGTCCCGCCTTCCCCGCTCCCGCAGAGATCGAGTTGGCTCCTCTTCCGGTCCTGCTGGCCGCTCCCCTCGCGTCCTCTCAGGCTCGGCTCGAAACCCCCTCAGCAGAGAATCTGCCCCTCCCCCCACCCCAAATCTGGGTCTCCAGCCCTTGTTTCTCTCCCAGACTCCCGGGCCCACATTTCCAACCACCTCCAGGACATTGTGACCTGGGCGTCTCTCTATAACTCAAGCCAGTGTGTTCCAAATGTGCTTTTTCATCAGTATCACTCATTTGAAAGTGCTTCGGCCCCCTGGTGCTTCTGTAACAGAACCCTCAGTTTCCACTTCTCCCTAAACCCCTGCGGTGAAGTCATCCTCAAGTTTCTTCCTCTCCCTCCCCGGTGTCCCAACACCTGGGCTCCCTGTCTTGTTATGTTTCTCCCCGGGACAAAAGGCTTACTTCGCTTTTCTGTTGCAACTAAATCAATTCTCTTTGAACGTGGGTCTCTGTCACTACCCCAACCAAGACCCTTCATCTGCCCAAACTCGCAGCCTGGCATGCCATGATTTTTACTATTTGCACCTTTCCTCGGTTACATTTTTGGGATCGTGCCTCCCCCGACCTCTGAGAAGCTAAGAAAGCTAAGGATCCTCTCCCAGAAAAACTGCGGGTAAGTCTCCTCACTGTGATGTCACATGCAGTCGGGGGACGCCGCAAGCCCCTTGAAGCCCACGCACGGTCCAGGATGCCGGCCTGCACTCCCGCCCCCTCCAGTGTGGCCACCTGCTCTTCCTCACACGTGCCATTTCCACCTCGGGGCTTTAGTCACGCTCAGGCCAAACGCCCTTGCCCCCATCGAGGCTTCCCTGGTCACCAGAAGGTTCTCTCCCTGCTTGCAGACGCTCTCTGTGCTTCTGCTGGGGCACGTGTCACGTGTGCACCCGGCTTGCTGGCCGGGCTGCCCTGCCAGACCTGGAAAGCAGGGGGCATGTCCCCTTCTCTGTGACCCCACAGGCCTGCCCATACAGAGGGTCCAGTGTGGACTTCATGGCTGTAATTAAGGTAACTACCGACGGCCGCCAGGTTTGCCAGAGCAGCTGAAGCACGTCCCTTGCACGCTGTCGAGGAAAGTGAGAGACAGCAACCCCACAAAGCAGGCAAATGCAACGTTCAGGTTCTGAGGAAGAAAACTATAAAACTGTCGTCCATTCTCAAACTTCAACCTATGCCGACAGTTAGTGAGAAGTATAAACACCTTCCTCCATCTGCATCCTGATCCAGCCAGACCACCACCTCCTCTGAGACTTAGGACCTCAAATCCCTTGCCCACGATCGTCCTTATGGGAAGGGGGACTGTGATGAGGCAGAAGGAGGCCCCGACCTAGGGTGAGGCTGGCCGGGCGAGAGAAGCCCTGAGCTTTGTTTCCCCACAGTGAGGAGGGGCAACAAGCCCACCCTGATGCGACGCTCACACACAAGACGTGCGGGAAGGAACCTTGTCAGCTGGCTGCCGCCACTCGGACGTGAGGCCGTTCGTTCCCTCCCTGTGTTTCACCTGCTGCTACTCCCCCAGCGATATCTGTGTTTGCTGGAGGGGAGCCTGGTGGCCCTTCCTCAGAGGGCCAGATCTTGACAGGCTGCTGCCCGTCTCCGCTGCATCTGCTTTACTGCCTGAAGAACACCATGGAGTGTGACGTACCCCAGCACCACTGGGCAGGGTGGCGTCCCTGTCCCAAGTCACAGGGGAGGACACCAGGGGCACAGGCTGTTGGCTCCAAGATAGGTGCCCGATGAGGGAGTGGTGCTGGCTGCTGCTGGAACGGGCCCTGGGCACCGGGGCAGGGGCATCTCTCCCCCGCTCTCCCTCCTCAGGCCCGGCCTCACACTGGGCAAATCTCATCAGCTCAGTTTTTCCTTGGAAACTTCTGGGGGAGGGGGCCACACCAGTGCAAGCTCCTTAGACCGAAAGGTCTTGGCAAGAGGGAGCAAGCTTTGCAGCAAGCTCTCTCCTTCTTGAGAAAGTTCTGAAGTTTCCTGTTGTGTCCTGGGCTTTCCCTGCCAGGGCAAAGGGTGTGACGGAGAAGGGCTATTTAAAGGCATGATGCCACCAGCTGTTGTCATGAGTGCTTCTCAACACGGATCCTCACCAAGTCAGCTCAGGGAGGCGAGGAGGAAGGGGAGAATGACAACTGGCTCCCATCCATTTATAGGTTTTCTTTTGAAGTGCTGTTTTCATTTGTTTCAGTTTTTAATCAGAGAAGATGGAGAGCTGCCCAGAGTATATTGCCTGCCAATGGCACTAGTTGTCTGCCACCTTTTAAAAAACGCTTTCACCCAAAGACCAAGTGTATGGTAAGCTTTAAAAGTGTAAGTGTGTTACAGTGGGGTGGGGGGAAGGTCTTCTCACGTCCCCCTTAACTGGCCAAAAGGGCCCTCAGGGAGGGAGGCCTTGAGTCAGTCAAGCTCCTCATTCTACTCCCACTGGAAGAGACATTATCCTTAGACCAAATTAGAGCTAAATATGCCTTAGGACAGCATAAGGCTCTGACTCTCTTCACTGATCTCAGTCCCTCTGCCCTGGGTTTTATTTAGTTTTCTGGCTGCGCCGTGTGGCATGCAGGACCTTAGTTCCCCGACCAGGGATTGAACCCGTGCCCCCTGCTCTGGGAGCACGGAGTCTTAACCACTTGACCGCCAGGGAAGTCCCTTCACTCTGGGTTTTATAAGATCACAACTCCATCCAATCCCAGAGTCTCAGGCTAGCAGAATAAAACTTAAAGAACTGACCCCAGGCTGAGGCCAGGTAGGTTTTCCATGAATTGGAAGCAGGACTGACTCCTGGCCTCAGCTCACAGGTGCAGCAGGGGTGGAGCGGACAGACCCCTGAGTCCAGGAATCAGGGTGCTGGGCTGCTCAGCAGGTCTGCTCTTCTGGGCCTTGGGTCCAGGAGCAAGTCTCTTCCCTTCTCTGGGCGCCAGTCCCTCATCTTCAAGGCAGGGAGCTGTGCCTGACGATCCAAGGCCCTGCAGGCTGGAGGCTGTGAAGGACAGGCAGTGTGGGCTCAAGGCCTGGCCCTGCTCTTTACTGTCTGTACCACCTGGGCAAGTGACTCACCGGTTTAGCTTTAATTTCTTCAACTATAAGAGGTGAGCCATGGCGCCTACCTTAAAGGACAGTCCTCATGAGGATTAAATGAGATGTTCCATGTAAGCACTTGGCCTGGTACCTGGCAAACTAGTTGATCAACAGGTGTCAACTGTTACCGTGTGGACCCAGCTGGGTCTGAGGGGGAGAGGCGGACAGCCAGGGCATGTGTGGCTGCAGAAGAGAAAACCCCTGTGTGGATGGAGAGGTCCTATGGTCCTTGCTCCCGGTTCATCCTTTCCCCTGGGCTTTCTTGGATCGTTTTTCACGTATCGTATTGAGCT
Source organism: Lipotes vexillifer (assembly GCF_000442215.2). Taxonomy (NCBI): domain Eukaryota; kingdom Metazoa; phylum Chordata; class Mammalia; order Artiodactyla; family Lipotidae; genus Lipotes; species Lipotes vexillifer. Next base: position 2,215,069 of record NW_006798707.1, on the reverse strand, counting down.
GGCAGCTGGAGGCACAGAGGTGGTCAGTCTCAGGATCGGACACCCAGCCAAAGTCGTTGGGACACTGTGCACCTCTTGAAATGCAGCCCGGAGCTGCTGGAGACGTGCTCGTGGTACCAGCGGGAGTCACCCGCGCCCCGGCCGGCTTCTGCTTGAGCTGCTGCGTGTGCTCCCGTGCGTGGCTCTGGTCAAAAGCTTGGTCAGGGGGAGGTCGCAGCCGTGGACTAGATGGATGTTTAAGAATCATGTGACTCTGGCTACCCCAGGTGGGGGTATTGAAGTGGGCCCAGTCCTCAAACAGACCTTTTTCTGTCCAGGTCAACAAGTATTATAAAGGGGAGGCGGTGGGGCAAGTGAAAAGGGCACTGAGCCTTGAGGCAGAAGACACGGGCTCTAGTCCAGGCTCTGGCTCGTTGGGTCATCGGGAGCTGGGCCTCAGTTTCCTCACCTCTAACAGGAAGATGGATACTTGGCAATCTCTAAGTGCCACCCAGTTATGGTTCTGAGATACCCACGTGACCTTGAGCAAGCCACTTAACCTCTTTGTGTCTTGACTCTTCACCTGTTCAATGAAGGCACCAGCCAAGCCCAGGCCCCGACGCACCACAGGTGATGGTGGTGAGGGGAGACGGTGGTTGCCTTAGCTGGGATGCTTTTTCACAAACATGGCAGAGCTCTGAGCAGATGTTCAGGGAACCACAGGCAGCTGGTGAGAGGGAAGGAAGGCCTGTTCCTCTCGGCCATGTCTGCCCTCCGACTGAGAGGAGGTCCAGAGTCAGGGAGCTCAGACTAAATTGTCAGGGGAAACAATGCCTGGAAAATCCAATCATCTACGTGTTCTGGGGAAGGGGCTCTGGGGGCACTAAAGAGAGTGGTGACAGGGAGCTGTCAGGAAGATCCTCAGAGGCCTTGACGTGAGAGCAGTTAGGAAACTTTCTTCAACAAGTCTCATCAAAAGGGATTTTCCCCGCTGGAATTATAGGTCTTGATTTATTCAATGGACCTTTTCAAAGGAACAAAAATCCATGCAATCAACATCTGAACAATTGAATCAGTACAGCTTTAAGAAAATGAAAACAAAAACAGAGAATAAAAAGCCCTGAGAGGTTGGAGACTCTGGGGAAAGAGGAAGGAAGCCCATAAAGCAGATTAAACATCGCACGGGTGACACTCACAACACTGTCGCGTGGGGCAGGAGTCAAGGTCCCATTTCGCAGGTGAGAAAACAGACGCTGAGCGAGTTTAGTTAAGATATACCCTGAGCCCAGTGCCACCGGCGCTCGTCTTGCTGCGGGAGCGCCACTTCAAGGATGAGGCCCCGTGATCTTGCCGCCTTCAGCCTCATATACTTGGGGCCTTTTATTTGGCAGGAGCCTAAGCAATTGCTCTCTTCCCAAACTGGACTCAGTAGCCTCTTTTCTGGAATTCCCAAATGCTTTCCTCTGGGCAATCGTCAGATGAGCCTTACGATGCTTGCTGAGTCAGGCCAGGGTGGCGGTGGATAGGGCAGGGTGGGAGGAGAGGTTCGGGGACACGAACCTCCTCGTCAGGAAATCAAGGACACACAAATCAAGTCAGAATTCATTTTTGCAAATAGAGGCAAGTTCCCAAACATCTAAGGCTCCTTTCTTTTTCCAATTTTCTTCTGCAGCTGTGACTTCAACTGGCACATGTTTTTAATCAGTCATAAGCAAGCCGACTGTGGTCTGAAATCAAAGCAGTGCTGTAAACAGTGTAAGACAAGTCCCGCTAATCTTCCTCGTGGTCTTGCCTTGTCCTCATTGTCCCGAACGGCCACTGTAAATACTGACTCATTTGGGGTTACTGTCCCCGTGGCAAAGGGGTCATCCTTATAATAGAATCTCTATAGAGGGACTCGGTTCTGCCTCAATGCCTGTCACCCCAAACCCTCCAAAGGCCACTGTGAAGACGGCCCATCCAACTCTGGGCGCCTTGGTAAGCAAGTGCCCGGCACGATGGGAGCTTATGTTGTAGCTGTGCCCTGAGCGATGTCAGCCTGGCTGCTGGTATGGGCTTTAGGAACAAACAAGTGGTTGTAACTGGTTTATGTACACGGTCTCCCTAAATGTGCCAACCCTTGAGCAGGCCTGGTTCAGTTTTAGGGGGTCCAAGATCGCAAAACAAGGAAACTAACATACTTGAGATGCAAAGGCTTGATATCATACCGAGAACACAGTATCACACGCTCACAGCTTCGGCACCTCGGCTGGAATCAATCTCCCCTCTGCTGGGTTCCATGGCACAGTGGCCTCCAACCTCAGGCCCAGCCATGGTCCGCCTTGAGTTTGAGATGTTAGACTGGTGTCTAGGCTCTGTCTTACACAGCTCGGGCTCCTCGCCCGTGAGAAGGCTGAGACCGTAGTCTCAGTATGTGTTGAATTAAATAAAATGCTGTTTTAGGAGGACTTCAACAAACAGTCAACTGGGATCCAATTCTAGACATCAAAGTATTGGGATGAAATCTGGCTCCTTCTAAATCACAGGGTATTTGTCAATGCATACTGAAATGATCACAATTACCTAGTGGTTCTTTCCCCTTCTGAGACTCTCCGAGGAGGCCTCCTGGAGCCGGGCCAGTTCCTCTGGGGCTTGAGCAGCGTGCAGCCAGTTTCTGCAACTGTAGGGCCAGGCCTTGCTCAGGGGTCGGGGTGGGGGGCTGTAGTCGCCTCTGCTCCCCAGGCGCCCCCTGCTGCAGTGTCTGAGGCGAGGAGGCCACGTGGGCCAACTGGCCAAATGAGAGGGAGGGGCAGGGCAGTCCTCGTGGGCTCCCCCAGCCGCAGAGCTGCCTTCCTCCCCTGGGCTCCCAGCTCTGTCTGCAAGCATCTGTCACAGTCCAGCCATCCCCCGACGTCCCACTAGAGGCTCCTTCACGGCAAGCCCCGCTGCTCATATTCAGAGATCTCTGCAGCCCAGCTTCAAGTCTAGAGCCCGACGCACAGCAATTCAACAAACATTTCTCAAACGACTGTGAAAGCTTGGCTTATTTAAAGATGTACTTTAGAATTATAAAATTTTACAACAGGAAGAAACCTTAGCGGCCATATAGTCCGATCATTACAGGGAAGGGAAAACTAAGGGCTGGAGAAGTTGATGGTCCCTCTCACATGGCCTAGCTCTTCTCTGGAAGCCCCTTGGGGGCAGGATTCGGTGGTGGTTCACCCTTAGTGCCCCATGGTGCTCACCTTCCTTAGGGCCTGACAGCAGGAA
>NW_006798707.1:2201204-2211551 GCF_000442215.2 Lipotes vexillifer | reverse complement strand
GTCCCAAGGGCCTGCCCTACGCCCCCAGACCTAGTAGGCAGAGGCTGACCCCCCCCCCCCCCCATCTCCTTACTCTCAGGCTGATGCTCTTTCCATCGTGAACCTGCTTGATGAGAAGCTGGGAGGAGGGGGCAGCAGCGTGGCCACTGAGAAAGGCCGGCACCCCTCTCCCCCGGGGGTGTGTGTCAGCTGAGATGACGCAGTGCACCTGGCTGGGCTAAGGCTAGGGCAGAGAGTGGGTAGGTGGGGCTAAGGAATATGGTGCTGCCTAAGGCCTGGGACCCCAGAGCAGAGCCACCACCCTTTGTCCACCTTGTCTCACCATCTGCGCCTGCCTGGTGTGCCTTGGATGGCAGGTGCCTTGGCAACGGGTGTCTCATGTTCTCTGCTGGCTCTGCCCAGGGCCGCACAGGTGGGAGCTCAGCCCTGGCTCTCCTGGTGGCCATGCAGATGCCTGTGGAGGGTGCTGGGATCTCCTACTCACACAGCTCACCTGCGCTGGACTGCTGGGGAGAAGCCGCCGCCTGTCTGATGGCGGTGAGTCACCGTCAAAATCACAGATTACCCTCCCCACCTTAATCAGCAACAGGGGAAAAACCAAAGGATGGCCCTCAAAGAGGAAGTGCTCGGGGTCCCAGGTGAGCTGACCATGCGTAGTGCAGGGCCTGGTCATGCCCCAGCGGGGATGGTGCCTCCAGGCTTCCGCTCAGCATCGCCAGGCATCGGCCTGCACGGGACAGTGCCGGACCCCCAAAGGGCTTAGAGAATGCTTAGGAGATCAACTCTTTGGAGCATGAAACAATCTTCTTCCCCCCCAGAGAGTCTCTCTGGGGCTTTTAAGTAATGCTTTTGCCTGGTTGTAAACTGGGTTTCTCCCAACAGACTCTCAGCATCTAGAGGCCGAAGCTCTGTCTCCCAGCGTGGCTCAGGCCCCTGCCTGCTGCCTTTTGAGTGCACCCCCTGGTCACGCCCACACTCTGGGTGTTCGCCCTCCTAGCTGGGTGCTCACAGATACCCCTTGAAGATCTGCGGGAGGGGCAGCAAGGACGGCCATGGCCCCCTTCAGTCTAATCCCCTCGCCCAGCAGCTGAAATGATATTCCCAGACGCCTGGCTCTCTGGGCTTACAGATGGAAAAGCAGCAATTCCCAAAGAAGAAACTACTGGATGGGAGAGGATATCCGAGGCCTACCCTCCCTGCTGTGGTGCAATGGCCTTAATGGGAACTTCAGGTGGGCTCCTGGGCTGGGAGTGTGGGCAAGTTCCACAGCAGGCTGGCAGGAGGCAGAACTTCTGCAGGCGGAGGGCCCTACGGGTCCTCTCAACCGTGCTGAGGTTCACGGCAAAGATGGGGAGGGGCGCAGAAGCAGAGCTCACTTGCCCTGCAGGCCCGCAGGGCTCATTCCACCCTGCACGAGCACAGGGCCCGGCACGTGCTGGCAACAGCTAGCTGTGTGGCCGTGTGCCAGTTACAAAGAGGGAGGGAGTGGGGAAAGGCCTGGAAGGAAAGGAAGGACATACATACAATGTGGATAAATGATATCCACACATGGTATGAAACAGGCTTATTCAAACAATAGGTGTAATCCATTAGAGGGTTGTGAAATCAACCTAGTGGGTCCTGACCAGCATTAAAATAAAATGAAATCAAAATCAGAGTACATCACATGTGGCAAGTAGAATTTTTTGTGTGTGAAACTTTTGTGGATGTAAAATAAATGTCTTCCTGTGGATTGTGGTAAAAAAAAAAGTCTGGAAGCCAGGAGTATAAAGGAAGGGAGGTGCCTACTACATGCTAGACTTCACGCTATTTGTTTCATCTATACTATTTTACGTTTACTCCTCCTAATGGGACTACTACCACGCAGGTATTAGTAAAGGTTCCCCCCACCATCTGAAAGTAGAGCATTCCCTATGAAATCTTTCGAAATGGCATAAAGCGAAGCAGCAATTAACTTAGGACACATCTTGCTAACGGATGCAAAAATAAAATGAGACAAAGCAAGATGCTCACAGACTCAGTTCAAAGCTATGGTGGCCTGATGCTGAGATGCTGAGTGTGGTTCCTGGGGAAGGAGTTTGGCGGCGCCACTCTGGCTGCTCGGGGTGCACTCTGCCTCTACAAGGGTTTCCCACAAAACAAACGCTGAATGCTAGTTTTGCTTTTTGCCTTTTTTGATAAAAGTGAAAATCCTCTTTGGATGTCTTTTAGTTACTGAAAACAGGTACTAATGTAGGTCTTTTGTAAAAGCAAAGTGGGGCTTCCCTGGTGGCGCAGTGGTCGAGAGTCCGCCTGCCGATGCAGGGGACGCGGGTTTGTGCCCCGGTCCGGGAAGATACCACATGCTGCGGAGCGGCTGGGCCCGTGAGCCATGGCCGCTGAGCCTGCACGTCCGGAGCCTGTGCTCCGCAACGGGAGAGGCCACAACAGTGAGAGGCCCGTGTACCGCAAAAAAGAAAAAGCAAAGTGGCATAAAGCGAACTTTCAAAAAGTGGGGGACACCTATATCTTTATTTTTGCCAATGAGAAATCTACAATTCAGAGATGCATCAGAGATGCAAAGTAACTTTTCTAAGGTCACACAGCTAATAGGTGGCAATGCTGTTTATGATTCCAGAGCTGCTTGACTCCAAAGAGCACATTCTTTCCACAACGCCATGATTTCCAGTGGAAAAGGTGCTGGCAGCTGAGTGCAGAGACCAGGTCTCCCCCTCGGGATCTGCTGTGTGACACTGAATCACTCCTCCGTTTCCTCATCCACACAACGAAGGCATGGGAGCGGTGATTTCTAGATTTCTTTGATTTGGTGATCCTCCCCGTCCCAAACATCATTTTAGGCATATCTCATGCTCCTTCATTAAAACTCCGTAAAATTGGACTTCCCTGGTGGTGCAGTGGTTAAGAATCCGCCTGCCAATGCAGGAGACATGGGTTTGAGCCCTGGTCCTGTAAAATCCCACATGCCGCAGAGCAACTAAGCCCGTGTGCCACAATTACTGAGCCTGCGCTCTAGAGCCGAGAGCCACAACTACTGAAGCCCACTCGCCTAGAGCCCGTGCTCCGCAACAAGAGAAGCCACCGCAATGAGAAGCCCGCGCACCACAAAGAAGAGTAGCCCCTGCTCGCCACAACTAGAGAAAGCCCGTGCATGGCAACGAAGACCCAACGCAGCCAAAAATAAATAAATAAAATAAATAAATTCATATTAAAAAGAAATGGCATAGTAGTTGGCCCTCCATATCTTTGGATTCTGCAGCCTTGGATTCAAACAACTCTGGTTTTTGATCCTCAGTTGGTTGAATCCGCGGATATGGAACATGCAGATACGGAGATCCGACTGTACTTGCATATGACCTATGCACATCTCCTGTATACTTTAAATCATCTCTAGATTACTTAAATACCTAATACAATGTAAATACTATGTAAATAGTTGTAAATACAATGTAAATGCTCCGTACATAGCTGCTGTGTTTGGCAAATTCAAACTTTGATTTTTGGAACTTTTTGGAATTTTTTTCTTTGAGTATTTTTTTTTCTTTGAATATTTTTGAAATATTGTCTGGATGTGGAAATCACGAGACATGGAGAGCCGACTGTACCATTATCCGCTATTAATATTATTGCTTTGGGATCAATTTAACCACTTTAGCCAAAGACAGTTTCTTTAGTGGAAGCAGTAATTTAATAAATGACCTCTCCTTGTGCTTTGCTAAAGGGGTTCCCTCCTTAATAAGCACCATCAAAGGCATGGCAAGAGGTTTCTATCTATCTCCCTTTTGTCTCTGGATCTGACTTAGGACCCCAGCATCCATCCTTCAGACCAGCAGACAACCAGACATTCACTCATTCACGCTGACCGAGCTCCAGAGCTAGACAAGGGCTGGTTTCTGCAGGGGGCAAGGGATGAATCTGAGTAAGGCCTGGCCCTCAGGGGCCACACAGGCCCTGGACTCCCAGACAGACTGCTGCCTGCTCACCCTGGGTGGGAGTTGGATGGCTTCACTTCACAGTCGGGGGCCAAGCCCTCCTCCGCTGGCTCCTTCTTCCTGCTATTGCTCTGGAACAACCAGAACAAACTTTCTGCCTGGAGTTGGCTTTCGTTTCTGCTCAGAGCTCTGCCAGGCCATTAGCCAGTAGCCAGACGTCTAGCGCTTTTAATGACAATAATAATAATTTGCATTTATACAAGGTCTTTCATCAGGGAATCTTAAAGTGTTTTACAAACAATAATTAATTCTCCTTGGCAATTCTGGGAGCCAGCTATGTAGGAGTCCCTTTGCTTTGCAGGTAAAGGGTACTTTCCTGAGCCATGCAACATTTTGGGGGCCTCCCTATCTACCCAAAACCTACCCACACTCAAGGCCTGGCATAAGCCTCAGGCCCTCCGCAGAGCCTGCAGCACCTATAAGAGTTATAATGTTTTTCCTTCTCCTGAACTGGAATTTGTCCCCTGGCAACCCCTACCCATGGGGCCTCCTTTTGCCTTCTGGAACAAAACAATCCTACCTAAACTGCCTGGGGTTGCTGGTTGGCGTCCCTTATATACACGTTGTCTACCTCTGCGGACACCCTTGGGCGGAGCTTTGTGGCTCAGTCTCGCTGAGGTTCAGTGAGGCCTTGTGAACTGAATGGTGGGAGCAGCTGAGGCCTCCACCGTGTGCTCTGAGCTCCAGGGCCAGGCTGACTTCCTGGGCAGGAGTTCCCCAGGTGTTACTGGCTCTGGAGCCGTGGGTCTGCCCATCTTTAAATGCAGCTCTTTAGATGTTTCCCCCTCTGTGTAGACACAGGAGGCTTCCTGCATTCATTTCTGGGGGCTGCACCTCAGTGACCCAGAAATACCCTAAATTTCTGTTGAATGGCTGAATGACAATGAATGAATATCCTTCTTTCCTAAATCGATCATCTTAAGTCTAGGCAATAACTGTCAATTGTTAAGGACTGGTTTTTGGAGACCAAGCCAGACAACAACCTCTTTAGTTCTTCTGTTTTCTTAAAAAAAATTTTTTTTAATCCTTTATCAGAATAAATACTTGGTGCTACACTTGAGAAAAGGATTCATTGATTGCTGAGCTGGAAACCCACACAAGGACAGGAGCTCCATGCCCCTCCTCCTCTCCCAGGGGTTAGAGACAAGGGAGGACTCAGCACTGGGGGGCAGGGGGGCGGGGGTAGAGGGGCGAATGGAATCCTTTGCTAAGTTGATTTCAAAAAGCTAGACCTTCTGGGGAAACCAACAAATCCCCTGAGTGGCTTCTGGGTCCTTGCTGGTAAGCTTTATGCCTGAAAAGACACCGGCCCTCCCTGGGCCAAGAGTACATTGTTTGGGTGAGATTTTTCTCACAGTGGCTTGCCATGGAAGGAATTCCGAGCATGCATCAAAGGCCGTTGTTCTCCTAAAACCTGCGCCCTGTGAACATGAGGTTTGGCTTGTGGTGACAGAGCCTCATTTTGCTCTGATTTCACATGATCCCCACTTACTGGCCTAGAATCAGGGGTGATCATTTTTGGCTTGGATTTGGCCTGGCTTATTGACCTGGGGGAGGCTTGGGAGGAGAAAAGTGGGCTAGAGAGGAAATCTGCTAGTGTCATTCTGTGGCAAGGGAACATTTGGAATCAGAGGGAACTGAACTCACACATGGGTCTGTCAGTTGGTGGCTGTGTGTCTCGGGGAAGTCACACTTACCCTCCCCGAGTCTCCATGTATTTCTCTCTGATGGGCCCAAAGGACCCGTGCTGTGGTTGTCAGGCAACAGTGCCAGGCACACGATAGGAACTCAAACCAGAGTAGCTTCCTTTCCTCCCAACCTCCCCTCCCATCGCCTAGCTGAGGAACTCCTGTTTCACTTTAATTTAACACACATTTATAGAATAGCTCCTGTTTACAGGAGGGCCTGGAGTACCAGGGACACTGCCTGAAAGTACCTGCACCTAGTAGGCATTTAATAGTTGTTGGATAAGAAAATGAACTAACTTGATCCTTGGTATTTTACAGTTTATAATATGCTTTTAAAAATAACCTCATTTTGAAAAGGGAACCCTCCGGCACTGTTGGTGGGAATGTAAATTGATACAGCCACTATGGAGAACAGTCTGCAGGTTCCTTAGAAAACTAAAAATAGAACTACCATACAACCCAGCAATCCCACTACTGGTCATATACCCTGAGAAAACCATAATTCAAAAAGAGACATGTACCACAATATTCACTGTAGCTCTATTTACAATAGCCAGGGCATGGAAGCAACCTAAGTGTCCATCGACAGAAGAATGGATAAAGAAGATGTGGCACATATATACAATGGAATATTACTCAGCCATAAAAAGAAACGAAACTGAGTTATTTGTACTGAGGTGGATGGACCTACAGTCTGTCATACAGAGTGAAGTAAGTCAGAAAGAGAAAAACAAATACCGTGTGCTAACACATATATATGGAATCTAAAAAAAAAAAAAAAAAAAGGTTCTGAAGAACGTAGGGGCAGGACAGGAATAAAGACACAGACGTAGAGAATGGACTTGAGGACACACAGAGGGGGAAGGGTAACCTGGGACGAAATGAGAGAGTGGCATGGACATATATACACTACCAAATGTAAAACAGATAGCTAGTGGGAAGCAGCCGCATAGCACAGGGAGATCAGCTCGGTGCTTTGTGACCACCTAGAGGGGTGGGATAGGGATGGTGGGAGGGAGGGAGACGCAAGAGGGAAGAGGTATGGGGACATATGTATACGTATAGCTGATTCACTTTGTTATACAGCAGAAACTAACACACCGTTGTAAAGCAATTATGCCCCAATAAAGATGTTAAACCCCCCCCCCCACAACTTCATTTAAATGCAAGCAACACTCACGTGTGAAACAGATAGCGTTACTCTACTTCCACTGTACACATGGAGAAACAGGCTTGGAGAGAGTAGGTAACCTACCCAAGGTCAGGTGCGTGGTAAAGGCGGAGTGGGGTTCAGATATGAGCCAGTGCCCTGCGACGGCACACTGCCAGCCCCGGAGGGCCTTCTCTGGCCACAGGCGCGGAGCAGGAAAGGCATGGCTCTGGTGCACCCACGTTCCACTAGAAGGGTCCTTCTGAGCACTGCTCCCCACCCCATATCTGGCCATAAGCTCTGCAGCTAAAGGTGTGGGGCATCATCATGCATCTGGTGACTTGGAACAGTAAAATTTTTAAATTGGGAACATCTGCTAACTGGGAGATTTCTTTCTCTTAGGCCCTGGGGCTCTGGTCCGAAACTAGCGTACAGGGCTATTCCCCAATGTCAACTTCATGGGCTCCCACCGCCCTCCCCTGCGGGGCGCAGCCACACCGACGCCCACACTCCACCCACTCTCCTCCCGGTCGCATCTTTCTAGGGCACAGAGAGAAGTGCCCTGGTCCCCAGGACTCTACTGCTTCTTAGCACAGCGCTCTGCACGGTTAAGGGGCTCAGAACAGTGACAAACTACATTCCTTCTTATTCCCAGGAGCCTTTTAAGATCCAAGAAAGGGAACAGGAAGTAGATACTGAATCCTCGGCTACTCCGAGCTCCCAGCCTCTTTTTCTTCCCAATCCTCTGGCCTCTGGACTGCTGGGAACCGCTGATAGATGCAGAATGAAAAGGGTAGGTTAGGAATCTTTCAAAATTTGCTCACATGGCTGGCCGGCCCCAGTACAATTTCCAATGTGAGTTGAGAGGTGGAAACCAGATCTGACCACAAAGCTGTCTCACCCACGGAGAGTTCATAACAGCCTTCTCAAAACCAGGCTGACAACACGCCCTGCAGAGGAGGGTGTCCTGGTGGAATGTCGTCACCGCGCACACTGGGCAACGTGTAACCCAGCGCCTGGGGAGTGAGGTCAGTCCCCACCATCGTGAGCTCGTCTGCTCTGGCCCTCTTAGCACATTTCTTTGTGCTGCTAGCATATTACCTCTGAGATCTAACTCTGTGGAAAATTACGTGCATTCCTTAAGCAGAGCCAGTTTTAGGTCAGGAGTTGGCAAAGAGGAGCCAGGGCTTGGGCTCTCCAAAATAAGCACCTCAACTCGATTAGGGCCCTTGGTGCAGCTGGGGGAGGACCATGTCTTTGTGCTCCCAGCCCCGGGGCTCTGAGCCACCCTGCACTGTGGCACTGCTGAGGGGATGGGTATTACTGGGTGTGCGGGGGACCAGCCCAGGCTGCTGTGGTCTCAAAAACCAAGGCCAAGGAGAGTTAACCTGTTGTTGGTCAGCAAGGCCCTGTGAGAGGAGCCCCCCGCAGACTTCTAAGATGCCAGGTAGCAGGAGTGGCTGCTCCATTGGGGAGGGCAGCATCTGTTCCGCACCAAGGAGTCTGGCCAAACGAGCAAGTGGGGGCTGAAGTCCAGGCCCTGCCCATTTACTCAGCTGTGTGCTCGCCCAGGGCTAGACGCCTAGAGAAAGGGGGAGGTTTTTCTTACCCAAAGCTATTAGCCAAGTCTGCACCAACCCAAAGGGACACCTTTTTCTAGTCTGCACAAAAGTTCTTTATAGGCCAGGGTGGCCTTGACTGGAGAACCATGCAGTTCTGTGCTCTGGATCCCCTATTATGCCCTGGGAACGTGGGTATGGGATGCATGTCACTGGGATGCAAATTTTATGTTAGAATCTTGTTTGGACTGGCACCAGGGGAAGACGATTAAAAAGATTAGTTCCCTAGTCTCTGCATTTTCCAAGGCTTCCTGTTTTTCTCACCATGGCCACCAACCTACCTTGCCACTTTGAGCTTTCCTGCCCCATCTCACTGCTCAGACTCAGAGACAGGCAAACACAAACAGCGGGTGGGGTGGGTCCAGGCAGCCACACAGGTTCTCAAGGCAGCATCCGGCTCCCTTTCCTACCATAGTTATCAAGCTATCAAGAATCAGTGTTCTCCACGTGGGTACAGACGGGTGTCCCACCTTGAACCATGCCACTGAATTCAGTCACACCTATATAGCTGGGGTGTCTTTTTACCAACATTGGTGGACACCAAGGACGCCAGAGCCCTCAGACCAATAAACCAATACAGACATACAGCAAAATAAACTATAAAAACACAGCAGAATAAGCCCCTTCCCTTTGTAGACTTCAGCAACCTCAAGGCGTGCTTTGCATTGTAACTGCTGCAGGGGGGAGAGAGGCGCCCTTCTAGTTAGCCCCTTATTAGGTGCTTCAGGAGCTTGTGCTGTAAAAGAACTGCACGAGTTCAAAAGTCATAGAAAGTTGGATTTGAAAACCCTAAAGGTCATCTAATCCAGGGGTCGGCAATGTTTTCCTGTAAAGGGCCAGACAGCAAGTATTTTCAGCTTTGCAGGCCATATACCCTGTCTCTGCAATTCAACTCTGCCCTTGGAGTGACAGCAGCCATGTACGATATGTAAATGAATGGGTGGGGCTGTGTTCCAATAAAACTTTATTTATAAAAACAAGCAGCTGGGCTTCCCTGGTGGTGCAGTGGTTGAGAGTCCGCCTGCCGATGCGGGGTACACGGGTTCGTGCCCCGGTTTGGGAGGGTCCCACGTGCCGCGGAGCGGCTGGGCCCGTGAGCCATGGCCGCTGAGCCTGCGCGTCCGGAGCCTGTGCTCCGCAACGGGAGAGGCCACAACAGTGAGAGGCCCACGTACCGCAAAAAAAAAAAAAAAAACAAGCAGCTGGCTAAACTTGCCCTGGGGCTATTGTTTGTCAATTCTTTACCTGTCCAACCCCATTGTTTGCAGAAAAGAAGTGAAGTGGCTCCTTCCCAGTCACAGGACCCATCTGAGACCATCCAAGACCAAGACGCCGGGGAGGAACAGAGATGCTGCTGCAGGTCTCAGAGCCACCAGTGTGGAAGGCCAAAGTAGCCACTGGGATAACTGGAGATTTTGACTCACACATTCAAGTTCTCCAGAGAGGACTAAACTACAAGTAGAAAATCACAGGTTGAAATCTAATGGGATTGGGAAAGACAACCCACATATAGAGCTCGGCTTGCAGAGACGTAACCATCAGTTATATCCTCCTAAGTATATGTTGCTAATGTTCATTCATCAGTTAAACCCAGGCACTGTCTTAAAATGTCTCTGGTGAAGGGCTGGAAAAAATGGGAAACAAGGACCTGGAAAGCCACTGGCACTTGCCTGTGAACAATATGAGAAGAAAATAGCAACTTCATTTTTTCCAGTCAGCAGCTAGTCAAACATCAAACAGTACAGAAATGGTCAGAAAGGACAGACGCTCTCGTCCAGAGCCGAGAACAGGTTGTTTCGGCTGTCAAGCATTTTCAAAACAAGTTTTCTTGGTCTCATGACAGCCTGGCAAGAACACAAGCAAAAAAAAAAAAAAAAAAAAAAAGGGGGGGGTCCCCCGGG
>NW_006798707.1:2158990-2201055 GCF_000442215.2 Lipotes vexillifer | reverse complement strand
TGGAGGGCTTCCCTGGTGGCGCAGTGGTTGAGAGTCCGCCTGCCAATGCAGGGAACACGGGTTTGTGACCCGGTCCGGGAGGATCCCACATGCCGCGGAGCGGCTGGGCCCGTGAGCCGTGGCCGCTGAGCCTGCGCTTCCGGAGCCTGTGCTCCGCAACGGGAGAGGCCACAGCGGTGAGAGGCCCGCATACCACACACAAAAAAAAGTGCAAGACCCCCTGATGGCTGCTCCGGGCTTCCACGTGGGCCGGCTCTGCACGCACGGCCAGGTTTGCTTTCTGAAAGTGCATATAAAGGTGGTCTTAGGGCTAATGCCACCTCGCCAGTGACACCACTGAGTAAAGGGCTCCTCTAAGAACTATCTGGCATCCAGATAATCATTCTAGTCTGAGGGGAATAGGTCAAAGGCACTCTTAAACTCAAGGGTGCTGTACTGCTCCAACCTACGCCCTGCCTTGTTTTAATTTTCACCTCCTGTTACGTGGACAAATTACTCCTCTGAAAGCGAGGTTAAAAGCCCTCTGCTTTGAGATGGATTTTTCCATCTCAACCGCGGAACACTTGGTCAGGGTGGGGCAAAGGGATCAGCAAGGAGGCACTGCTGGGGAGGAGGGCTAAGATCAAGCTGGTCTAGAAAATGCCATGAACTCCACACCAGTAGTGAACTTGCTCTTAGGGGCAGCAAGCATGAAGCTGAGAGTGGCAGCACTGAAGGACATGGAGCCGAGTGGAGATCTGGAGATGACAGCTGTCAAGTAGTCCAGAGAAAATGTTCACAAGTCAACCAAACAAGTGTGTTGGGAATTCTCAGACCCCCTGAATTATTACAGAAGAACTCAAAGCAGTAGACCCAGGCTGAAGTTCAGACCAAATTCTGGATAGCTGTGTGACCTTGGGCAAAGCACTTCCCTTCTCTGGGTCTTCTTTTTTTCACTTGCATAGTGAGGCAGCTGGACGGTCCTCCCCGCTCCAGTACTGCGGTCCCCAGACTCCCCAGAGCAGGGAGCATGTGGTCAGTTACCATCATGCCTGCTCTGGCCGTCTCAAGTCACTCACGCCGCAGGGACGGCTGAAGTCGCCACTTTTAGCAATGTTCCTGGGAGAAGCTCTGTGAAAGAGGGCTTTGCACTTATCCCGTGAGACAAGTTATCAGACCACAAAGGCTATCTTCATTCTGCCAATTGTCTGTGAGAATGTTCCGAAGGAAGAAGCCTGGGGAGATGTGAAGGCTGGTACAAGACATCCTGCCCCACTTGACCTCTGCTCCCACCCCAAACACACACAGCAGGACCCATCAGCATTTACTGTCTCTACCCAGGAAGTGATTTGAAGCCACTGCCAAACTCTGCTGAGCAGAGCCTTTATTACCTGAGGGACAAGACTAGAAGATGGGTGGGTCCCCCTCCCCAGGAAGGTGGACAGATTGTTCTGACCGATTCCAGAGCTGTCCCTCCACAAAGGATGCCCATATCCATTTAAATTTCAAATAAACTTCAAGTAACATTTCAGTGTAAGTATGTCCTAAATTTTGCATGGGATATACTTATACTAAAATTATTTGTTGTTTATATGGAATTCAAATTTAATGGGGCAACTTGTATTTTTAATTGCTAAAACTGGAAACCCTAACTCTGGAGAATAAGGGTCGGTCTCTTGGGCATTGAGGTGGCAAAGAAAAGGTGAAAGGGCCCAAGACAAGCATTCCTTTATAGTGGTGCACAAGTGTGACCACAGATCTCAGTTTTTACTGCCTTCCTTAATATTTCCAAGGCAAGAAGGCTCTACTATGCTTTATATATCGATGCCAAGGCAGGTCACTGTATCAATATGTCATCTGCTAATTTAAGAAAAACCTTATTGCCTACAGAAAAGAAGATCAAGTGTCTTAGCACAGCAGTTAATAACAAGTCACCATTAATTGAACATCAACAATAACCCAGACATTTTACAGTCATTTTCCCACTTAACATTCACAGTCCACTGTGAGAGAGGACTGTTATCCTCATGTACAGATGAGAAAACCAACATCCACAGAGGTAACAAAATACTGCTAGAAAGTGGTAGAACCAGGATTTGAATTCTGGCTGGTCTGATCCCAGAGCATCATTCCTTCTACCGTGCAGAACTCTGTTACCTGCCTCTTTTCTTTCCTTCTCTCCTACCTCATCTACTGCTGCCCTCTTCAAAGGAGACTGGACTACCTGGAACCCCATGGTTCCCGGCCTCTGAGCCTCTGTTCCCTCTGGCAGGAGTGTCCTCCCTCCATCTCTGCACATCAGTTCCTACCCACCCTCTAGAGTCAGCCACCTCAATCTCAGGAAAGAGACACCATCATCTCTCCTCGGGACTCCGACTGCATTTCCCCTGCATGTTGCACATGCTGCTGCCTGATAAGTTATTTATGTAGAATTTTCATCTCACCTCTGGTCCAGTGAAGGCAGACTGTGTCCCACGCATCACTTAACATGGTGCCTGATACCTACTTTGAATTCAATAAATATTTGCTGAATGAATGAATAAAAGAATGGGAAAAATGCTGGTCATCTGGGCAGGACCTAATCAAAATGACTGCCACTACAAATCCACACTGGGGCTCGCCAAACCTGAGTGCTGACCGAGGCAGAGAACCCAGAGACTCTGCAGTTACAGGCAGACAGCTGAGCTCAGTTGCCTGGCAATTTTGGGATAACTCAGGCAATCAGTCTGAGGAAGAGTGGCAGGGCATTATAAGAGCAGAATGCCAGCCTAAAAGTTGGGAAACCCAAGGTATATCCTCAGTTCCTACACTAAGTTACACTGTGACCTTGGACAAGTCACTTCACTTTGCGGGGCCTCAGCTTCATCATCTGTAAAATAGGTGTAATGGCAGTACCTGTCTCATAGGGTTGTTACAAGAATCACAGGAATTAAAATATATAAAGCAGTTACAGCTGTGCTGGTGCAGTGAAAGCCCTCAATGCATATTTATTATTATTATTGTCTATGAGATGATCAGGAGAGACTGGTTGATCCATCATCACTTATTCTCAGAAAGAAACAACATAGTCTCTGCCTTTACATATACATTCCCATAAATTTCACTTTTCTGGGCAACTGAAATAATGACAATTTAAAGATTATCCGATCCCCCAAATGATCAATAATGGAAAATTTTGGTCTTCTAAATTTGATTTTTGGAAGAGCTACAGAGCTTCCCACTTTGCAATTTTGACTTGTACTCAGTGTACTGAGTAGTTAATGTCATGGATGCCCTATCATTGGAACAGAATCTCAACTAGTGACGGACGGTTCCAAAAATCAATCAGTGGGCTTTGTAGTTGGGACTCTTCACAACAGATGGATGAGTTTTAGCACCTGGAGGGCAGCAACCCTGTGTGTGTGTGTGTGTGTGTGTGTGTGTGTGTGTGTGTGTGTGTGTGTGTGTGTATGTGTGTGTGTGTGTGTGTTGTGGTCCCCAGTGCTTTGCACATACTCTGTATATACAGTTGACCCTTGAACTACACGGGTTTGAACTGCACGGGTCCACTTAACCGCGGATGTTTTTCGATTGTAAATACTACATTACTACACAGTCCATGATTGGTTGAATCCGCGGATGTGGAGAAACTCTGGATACAGAGGGTCGACGGTACGTTATACGTGGATTAACCCTCGCATTGTTGAGGGTCAACTATTGTGTATATAGCTCTTAAATGTTTGCTGAATGAATTACTAGCAGTAACTTCACTGCAGAAGCCATTGTTACACTTGATCCTTATAATCACGGCTGCTCTAAAGCCCGTTCTCCCCATGGCCATGGCACGTCTACCTGGCAACTCAGCCCTGACCATCCAGGGCACTTTTTCTCCTCAGAAGTGACTCTGGATAAGAACTACCCTAGATCACTCCAGCCTCACTTCTGCTTTCTTGGCTTCCATTTTCCATTAGGCATGACTAAGTGCCAGAAGTTCTGTCTGGGAAGATAGGAGTCACTGGAATTTTTTGTCCTCTTCCTGATGTGCAGCCTTCCTGCTGGTTTGGAGGCAGCTGTAAAGCAGGGTCTTTCCTTTGGCCTGCTCCATTATCATACCCTTTTTCTTCTTCTGCCCACTGATTATAGTAATAAGTTCAGCCACAGGAATGTTCACCTTCCCTTAAACGTACTCAGTGTCAGGTCTCCATACTCTTAGGAGAGCTATTTCTGCTCAAGAATACCTTGGGCTTTCCCCGTGGCCACAGCGTCCCTCAGCCTGCTGGGTGAGCCACTAGGGAAAAGGTTCGATATCCGGCCACCCCAAGGGAGGGTGGTGGGTCCGTGGATGCAGGCATGCTGCCCTCCAGCCCTTGACTCCACTGTGCTCCCCTGTGAGCAAGGGAGCAGGAAACAGGCAGAGGGAAGGGGAGAGGCCAGAGGAGGCTTGGGCCGGCCCTGGACCAGTGATCGGGTAAAAGGGTTCTCATCTTTGTACTGTATGGCCTTGAACAAGTTCTTCTGGGAAATGAAGATGATGAAGTGAGTGTCAAGTCTATGCCAATCACCGTGCTGAGGGTTTTACTCCATTTAATTTCCACCACAATGGTTAATGCTGACCATACTCAATTTTGGTGGCACTAGATGATGCCTAAGGTTCCTTCCAAGTTCCACGTCCTGAGACTGGCCCCTACTGTCACACTTACCCTCCTAAATGCATCCCTGCTTGGTCACCCAACCTAGCTCTGCTATTGGCTGTGGGTTTTGGAGGTCACTGGCATAGTGGTTACTACCCCAATATCTGCTCCCCGTTTTTGCTCACCTCTATAAAGCTGTGATTTTAACAAGTCATGAATCTGGTCCATTTTCACAGGTGGTCCCTGTGCTGAAGGATCTGACCACAGACAAGACAGAATCCCATTTCCGCAGAAGCAGGGCCTCTGCTTGTCGCTAATGATGTGCACAGATTAGATGGTCGTCCTTTGATGCTTCCCCTATTTCTAGAATGCATGCCTTAATGAGAAGTGATAGAACCATGCGGCTTGGCCCTCCTGCCTTGGCTGGACTCCACATCATAAGCCCTGAGCAGCCCCGGCGGCACCTGTCAGAAACCAACATGCACATCTGAATAGTCAAGCCTAATTCCCGAGAAGCTGTTTTAACTTGACATCTGAAAAAGTATTACATCTAGAAGTATTTTACTGGGTGTGTGTGTTCAGGGCATATGTGTGCACGTCCCACAGCTGAAGTGTTCTATAAATATTAGATACGGGTTGTACAAAAAAACATCACGTACAGAGTGTACTTAGTTCCATTTAGCAATGTTTTCAATTTGTGTCTGACCTCTGGCAACAGAGATGGAATTTTGTCAACACGAACAAAAAAGTATGCTAAACTACCTTAAACACAATTTTCACT
Organism: Lipotes vexillifer; assembly: GCF_000442215.2. Classification (NCBI taxonomy): domain Eukaryota; kingdom Metazoa; phylum Chordata; class Mammalia; order Artiodactyla; family Lipotidae; genus Lipotes; species Lipotes vexillifer. The sequence continues at coordinate 2,195,685 of NW_006798707.1, read as the reverse complement.
TAAAATCCCAGAAATATGTTAGAGCTTAGTGATCATCAGCTACTAGCCCAGTACTTTCAGATGAGGGTGCTGAGGCCCCGAAAGGTGAAGTGTCTTTTCCAAGTTCACACAGGAAATTAATAATGGTGTCCAAATGAGACCCAGGTCTCCTAACTCCCAGGCTGTTATTCTTTGCATTTTCTTTACTTACTGTACGTTTTTCCTTCCAACTGTTCAAAGGCAAATGCGATTCCATGAATAAGCGTGTGTTTCTACTTTCATGTACTATAAAAATCCAAAACCAACTCCCCTATTCCTTCCTTTCTGACTTTATAGGACATCTGTCTATTTTTCCAAGAAAATGTAGGGTTGTAACTCACAAACAAGGAAGTAGGTATACTTGGTTATCATGAACGTTTTCCCATCCTGGGAGGGATACCCAAGCCTGAGCTGATCAGTAGCTCTCGCAACAGCGCAACTAAGTGAATTCCCCCAACTAAGATGCGTTCATCTCCCAGTTACTCTTCTGTGTGCAGCTCCTTCCGGCTTGCATGACTGAGACCAGAGAGTAAAGCCTCACCCTGTTTCCCACTGAGAAAGCAGCATGGACAGGGGGTTCAGTCCTGAAAACAGCCCTCAGAGCGGCCAAAGAGTGGAATCAAAGGAAGCCAGGAACCCAGCTGGAGGGCCTGGAAGAGATGGCCCGAGAGGTCCTGTGGAAGGAGCGGGGAGGCTGCGCGGGGCTGCGAATGCTCTGTGCCTGGTACAGCCTGGTCTGCACAGGCTGGAAGTGTGGTGAGCAGCCCACTCCAGGATGAGGGCTGTATTAGCAGTAATTGATGGCCGGGCTTTTTAATGGAGCTTATCATTTCACAGCAACAGATGTCAGGTTCTAATAAATAACATGTTCTCTCTGACCTACGCAATTTGGAGAGGATGCCTGGATGCCAGGCAGATCTGGATTCCTCCCCGCCTCTGTTGCTCTCTCTTCTGAAAGAGAAAACAAACCAAATTCCTTGAAGATACTTTTCAAAATGATTCTCTGTGAGAGTTCAAAGATCCAAGAATTTCATAGTATTTATTTCCTTTATTTTTCTCCTCACAACTTCTCTCTCTTTAAAGCCTAGGAGGGATAGGTCAGCTTGTGAACACAGGAGCCCAGGGCGCGTGGGGGAGAGGAGGTTCGGCGCCCTTAGCCTTCCCCAGTTCCTCGGGAGGCACCATCACTGGTTCCTCTCCTGTCTTCTACGGGTGCTCTCATCCCCCAAGCGAGGCCGGCCTGGGCCTGGAAAATTCCCTCTTCTCTCTTGAGGGGAGTTCAGCTGAGATGAGGTTGGGAGTTTTTAAAGGGAACTATTCCTAGGAAACTCAAGGCAAAAAAAAAAAAAGAAGAAAAAAAGAAAGAAAACCTATGAATCATAGCAGCAGCTGGGCTTGCAGGCTCTGCCACTGAGGTCTGAGCTCCGATGGGCCCCCTGTGGCCGAGCTTTCTGGGAGCCCCAGCCTGGTTGCTCTGCCTAGCTCGGGGCTCTCCCTTCCATTCCCAGGACGCTTCCTGCCCAGAATGGCTCAGTTCTGCAGCTGCTCCCCTCGCAGAAAGGCTGTGAGGGTGAGCAGTCAGTGGCCACAAGCCTTACCTTCCTGGTCAACCCCTACCCCTGGGTGCCAGATGGGAGTTCCAAAAATACAGCTATAAAGGGGAGGGATGGGCGGGGGGGTTAGTGGTCCTGGGAGAGGGAGAGGGCTGCAAAGTCCCCGTCAGGGTTTTCCCTAACACAGAGCGATGACTGGATACCTGGGCCCCAAAGCTGGTTCAGTCAGCGTTCCCTCTGGCCAGCTTACCAAGCACAGGGACTGCAGAGAGAGGCCTGATGCCACAATTAAATCTTACCAGGAGATGTGAATAGGCTCACATTATAACCACTTATGCTTCAAGATCACCCTTCCCCCCACCAGCCCTACCCTGGTCTCTAAAGAGTTCTCAGGCCTCAGGGCTCCTGCAACCGTACTGTGAAGTGCCCTCTTAGGACTGGGATTTCCACGCTGTGCTCCATGGCATCCCAGAGGGGCCCCGGAGGCCATAGTAAGGGAAGGGATGAGGGGCACATCAGGTGGGGACATCTAACCCCCTTCTTCTGAGGAGAGAAGATCTGTTTTTACCTGTTTTACTTAGAGGGTTAATGCATAAGACTGGATTGAAGCATTTAGCAGCTAATGAGAAGTTTGAAGGAAACAGTGTCTTTGGGAATACTAAGGTATGAACGATGAAAAATAATTGAAATAGCCCAGAATGTACAATTTTTAAAAATTAGTGAAAGAGCAAGTTATTCTGCAAAGACAGCAGAATGACAAATAATAGAAGTATGCACGGTGAAGAGCCACATATGGGAAATTAGGGATTGCTTTGGGAGTATCTCGATAAGTTTCTAAATAAGAAAATAACATCTCTTTCTGACATGGAGTGAAGAGGGGAAACAACAAAATGTTTTAGAAGGTTCATGATGAATTGCTTGCATGTGTTGACCGAGAAGCTATTTTTCGAAGTATTCCATTTATATAATGGATTTAATGTGTGACAAGCCACTGCAGTAGGTGGTTTTAGGGTTCAATGCTGCTCTGAGAACGTACTCAGGCCTCTAGGATCAACCTAATGCTTTATACAATGAAACTCAGGGAAAGCTCACTTCACCTATTCATAGATTTATCAAACTAGAAAGGATTATAAAAAATTATCTGATTCATTCATTTAGACAGAGCTAAAGCTATGTATAAGACACCAAGGTAGGTAACGAGCAGGTTCAGTTTTTTTTTTTAAGTGATAGTTCGTTTTATGCAGATTATACAGTTGAAGGATGGAGTTTTTCCACCTTTCAAACTGGCTATACTGGCACCAAGAAGACACAACCATAGGGGACAGCAGCCATGGATGGAGCAGCCTAGAACTTAAGAATCTCTGGCCAAGTCACTGAGGTTTGAGGGACTGTTTACTCGGTTGCATGCGTAGCTAGCAATGCTGACTCTGCCATCTTTTAATTAAAAATCTCTGTTTTCCCTCCAGGTATGATGACGCTGAATTCTAACATTTACTGAATGCCTATGACATGCCAGATCCTATGCTGGACAATTCACCTACATTACCCTCTGTAGTAGGCAGAATTCTAAGATAGCTCCTAAGATTCCTCACCCCCTGGTGTACACTCCCTGTATAATCCCCAGGACTGTGAAAAATGATGAATTTCATTCCTGTAAGTGGGTTATGTTACATGGAACCAATGGATGACTTTAAGGAAGGGAGATTAACTGGTAGGCCTGACCTAATCAAATGAACCCTTTAAATCAGAGACTAGATGTCAGTGACACAGAAGTCAGAAGTTGGAAACATGAGTGTTTGATGTACTACTGCAAGCTTGATGATGGAGGGGCCCACGTGGCAGGGAATGGCCTCCACCTGACAGCCAGCAAGGAAGCAGGGACCTCAGTCTTACAACCACAAGGATCTGAACTCTGCCAACAACCTGAATGAGCTTGGAAGAGGCCCTGGGCCTCCGATGTGGTAACGGCCCCAGCCAACACTTTGATTTTAGTCTTTTGGGACCCTAAACAGAGAAGCCAGGAAAGTTCTGTTGGATCCACAGAGAGTGTGAGATAATAATTTGTGCTGTTTTAAGATATAAAATTTGCGGAATCAACAATAGAAAATCACACACCCCATTTGATATTCTAAACTAGCTTCACTATTTTATAGATAAGGAGAGAGATTCAGACTATGAATTTGCCTAAAGTCACACAGCTAGTGATAGCAGAGACAGGCTTAAACCCAACTCTCTCTTGACTTTAGGGTCAGTGCTCTTAACTTCCACATGCATTTCCTCTCTGTATTTATGTTACTCAAATGCCAGGCCTCTGAGGAGGGGGGCTCAGACAAGTGGTAAAGAGAATGGGAAACTTTATCTGCCTGGGTGTGGACGTGCAGAAAGCCAGAATAAAATGGAGCATAATTTTTCTTTCTTTTCTAAAATTCTTTAGACATCAACTGACTATTAAAAGCCAAAGTAATAACAATGTATTGTGGGATTCATAATATATGAAGAAGTGAAACATCTGAACATAATAGCACAAGAGAATTACATTGTTTTAGGTTTCTACATTATACTTGAACTGTTGTAATATTAATTCATGGTAGACTGAGATAAATTAAGAATATATTTTAGTGTGTTAATAACTAAAATATGATACACAGAGCTATAACTAAAAGACCAATAGAAGAGAGAATGGTATACTAAAAAATACTCAAATAAATCAAATGGAAGATTTGGAAGGGAAGAACAAAGGGAGAAAGAACAGGGGAAATTAAACAACAAATAGTAAGAAGACAGACTTATACCCAACCAGCTCATTAATTATATGAAATATAAATGAATGAAATTCTCCAATTAAAAGGCAGAGATTATCAGACTAGATTTTAAAAACCAAGTTACAAAAGGTTTCCTTGACATATAAAGGCAGACATAGGATGAAAGCAAAAGGATGAAATGAAGACGCAGATGTAGAGAATGGACTTGAGGACACGGGGAGGGGGACGGGTAAGATGGGATGAAGTGACAGAGTGGCATGGACTTATATATACTACCAAAATAGATAGCTAGTGGGAAGCAGCCGCATAGCACAGGGAGATCAGATCGGTGCTTTGTGACCGATCTGTGGGATAGGGAGGGTGGGCGGGAGACGCAAGAGGAAGGAGCTATGGGGATATATGTATATGTATAGCTGATTCACTTTGTTGTAAAGCAGAAACTAACACACCATTGTAAAGCAATTATACTCCAATAAAGATGTTAAAAAATAAAAATTAAACATTAAAAAAGAAAAAGAAAGCTGGTGTAACTATATTAATATCAGACAAAGCAGAATTTAAGTGAAGCAGTATTATCAGAAATAGCGAGAATCATTTCATAATGATAGAATGGCCGATTTATCAAGAAGACATAACAAGTCCAAATATGTATGTACTTAAATAACAAAACTTCAAAATGCAAAAAGCAAAAAATGACAGAACTAAAAGGAGAAATAGACAAATACAAAATCATAGGTGGAAATTTTACCACCTCCTTTCAGTAACTGTTATAATAATAAACACAAAAAATAATAGTAAGGATATAGAAGACTTGAGTAACACTAACAAGTAATTTGACTTAATATGTATATAGAACACTATATCCCAGAACTGCAGGACACACATTCTTTTCAAGTTCACATGAACTATATCAAGATGGACTATATGTTGGGCCATAAAACAAGTCTCAACGAATTTCAAAGGATTAAAATCATACAGATTATAATCTCTGACCAAAACAGAAATTAAACATCAGTAACAATAAAACATCTAGAAAAATCCCCAAACACTTGAAATTCAAGCAGCACAATTATAAATAACTCACAAAGGAATCACAAAGGAAATTAAAATTTTTTTCTAACAAAATGATAATGGAAAAGACATACAGATGGCCAAGAAGCACATGAAAAGCTGCTCAACATCACTAATTATTAGAGAAATGCAAATCAAAACTACAATGAGGTATCACCTCACACCAGTTAGAATGGGCATCATCAGAAAATCTACAAACAACAAATGCTGGAGAGGGTGTGGAGAAAAGGGAACCCTCTTGCACTGTTGGTGGGAATGTAAATTAATACAGCTAATCTGGAGAACAGTATGGAGGTTCCTTAAAAATCTAAAAATAGAATTACCATATGATCCAGCAATCCCACTATTGGGCATATACCCAGAGAAAACCATAATTCAGAAAGACACATGCACCCCAATGTTCACTGCAGCATTATTTACAATAGCCAGGTCATGGAAGAAACCTAAATGCCCATCGACGGATGAATGGATAAAGAAGATGTGGTACATATATACAATGGAATATTACTCAGCCATAAAAAGAAATGAAATTGGGTCATTTGCTGAGACGTGGATGGATCTAGAGACTGTCATACAGAGTGAAGTAAGTCAGAAAGAGAAAAACAAATATCGTATATTAACGCATATATGTGGAACCTAGAAAAATGGTACAGATGAACTGGTTTGCAGGGCAGAAATAGAGACACAGATGTAGAGAACAAACGTATGGACACCAAGGGGGGAAAGCGGCGGGGGGTGGTGGTGGTGGTGGGATGAATTGGGAGATTGGGATTGACATGTATACACTGATGGGTATAAAATGGATGGCTAATAAGAACCTGCTGTATAAAAACAAAAAACAAACCAAAAAACATATCAAATTTTGTGGGATACAACTAAAGCAAACTTTAGAGAGAAATTTATATCTTTAAAGGCTTATATTAAAAACGAAGAAAAGGGGCTTCCCTGGTGGTGCAGTGGTTGAGAGTCCGCCTGCCAATGCAGGGGACACGGGTTCGTGCCCCGGTCTGGGAAGATCCCACATGCCGTGGAGCAGCTGGGCCGTGAGCCATGGCCGCTGAGCCTGCGCGTCCGGAGCCTGTGCTCCGCAACGAGAGAGGCCACAACAGTGAGAGATGCGCGTACCACAAAAAAAAAAGAGAAAGGATTAAAATCAATGATCTAAGCTTCTATTTTGAAAAAATTGAAAAAGAAGAGGAAATTAAACTGAAAATAAATTGAAGGAAATAATAAAGATAAAAGCATAGATTAATAAAATGGAAAACAAACCATGGATAAAATCAACAAAGTAAAAGCTTGTTTCTTTGAGAAGATTAGAAAAATTGATAAACCCCTAGGTAGACTGTTTTAAAAAAAAAAGGGAGAGGAAAAAGATACAAATTTTCACTGTAAGGAATAGAAGAAGTTATATCACTATAGCCCCCGTAGATATTAAAAGGAAAATAAGACAATATTATAAACAATTCTATGCCAATCCATTCAACGACTTAAATATGATGGATAAATTTCTTTAAAAAAACCCACAACTTGCTACAACTAACACAGGAAGAAATTTTTAAAAATCTGAATATCCCTATATTTAGTATAGACATTGAATTTTTTTCCCCACAAATAAACTCTACTAAACATTTAGAAAAAAATAATGCCAAACCTACATAAACTCTTTCAGAAAACAGATAAGGAAGGAAAACTTGCCAATTCATTTTATAAAGCCAGTGTAGTGCTATTATCAAAGTCTAACAAGGACAACACAAGAAAGGAAATTTCAGACTACTATCATCCATGAACACAGATGTAAAACTTTTAACATAATTTTAGCAAATCAAATCTAATAATATAAAAAAGGATAAAATATCATGACTCAGAAGGGTTTATTTATCCCTGGAATGCAAGGTTGGTCTAACAGTCAAAACCTAATTAACGTAATTCACCACTCTAATAGAAAAAGAAAAGCCACAGGATCATGTCAATAGAGGCAGAAAAAGCATTCTACGGAATTCAACACTCACTCATGATAAAAACTCTTAGCAAAGTAGGAATATAAGGGAATTTCTTCAATCTGCTAAAGACATCTATGTAAAACCTACAGCTAACATCTATTTTAATGTGGAAATATAAGGCCAGATGTCTGCTCACAGCACTTGTGTACAACACTGGACTAGAGGTCCCAGTCAGTGCAAGTAGGTTAAAAAAAAAACAAAACGAAAGAAACTAAAAAATGTAAAGATTTAAACACTAGAAAGAAAGAAGTAAAGCTGTTAACAGATGATATGACTATTTATGTAAAAAATTCTAAGAAATCTATAAAAAAGCTACTAGAACTTAGTAGGATTGTAAATTTAGAAATGTCACAGTACACAAGGTCAATATAGAGAAATCATTTCTATTTCTATATACTAGCAACAACTGGAAAATAAAATCTGAAAAGCTATCAGTCACAATAAAAGCAAAAACATTAAAAAATATCCAAGACTTCTACACTGAAATCTTAAGACATTTCTGAGGTAAATTACAGAAGATTTAAATAAAACCATGTTTACTGATAGGAAGAATTCGGTATTATTAAAATGTCGATTCTTCCCTTGTTGACCTACAGATTCAGTGCCGTCCCAATCAAAATCTCAGCAGGCTTTTCTTTTGCAGGTTGGGGTTGGAAGTGGCAAACTGATTCTAAAACGTATACAGAAAAGAAAAGGACCTAGGACAGTCAAAACAATCTTTAAAAAGAATAAAGTTGGAGAATTTACGTTTCCTGATTCTAAGAACCATTGGTATTGGTATATAAACTGAAAAATAGATAGATGAAATAGAATATCCAGAAATAGACCCACTCATATATGGTCTATTTATTTATTTGTTTGTTTGCGGTACGCGGGCCTCTCACTGTTGTGGCCTCTCCCGTTGCGGAGCACAGGCTCCGGATGCGCAGGCTCAGCAGCCATGGCTCACAGGCCCAGCCCCTCCATGGCATGTGGGATCTTCCCAGACCGGGGTACGAACCCGTGTCCCCTGCATTGGCAGGCGGACTCTCAACCATTGTGCCACCAGAGAAGCCCTGGTCTATTTATTTTGACAAAGGCATGAAGGTAATTCAACGGGGAAAGAAAGGTTTTTTCAACAAATGTTGCTTAAATTAACCTGGAGATATATAAACAAAAAAATTAACTTTAGCCTCTACCTCATACCATACCCCCAAATTAATGTGAGATGGGTCATAGACCTAAATGTCAAACCAAAACCAAACCTCCTAGAGAAAGACATAGGAGAATCTCTTCATGACCCTGTGGAAGCTAAATAATTATGAGGATACAAAAATATTAACATAAAAATAAAACACTGATAGGGTTTCCCTGGTGGCGCAGTGGTTAAGAATCCTCCTGCCAATGCAGGGGTCACAGGTTCAAGCCCTGGTCCGGGAAGATCCCACATGCAGTGGAGCAACTAAGCCCGTGCACCACAACTACTGAGCCTGCTCTCCAGAGCCAGCGAGCCACAACTCCTGAAGCCTGGGCGCCTAGAGCCCATGCTCTGCAACAAGAGAAGCCACTGCAATGAGAAGCCCACGCACCACAATGAAGAGTAGCCCCCGCTCACCACAACTACAGAAAGCCCGTGTGCAGCAACAAAGACCCAACGCAGCCAAAAATAAATAAATTAAATAAATAAATTAAAAAAAAACTAAAGCACTGATAAAATTGATTTAATTAAAAATAGAAAATTTCTGCTCAGCAAAAGATACTGTTAAGAATATGAAGAGTTGTGGAGAGAGGTAGACGAGTTGAATCCTGGTCTGCGGGGAGGCTGCCGGCTCCGTCGCAGACTACAGACCTCTCTGGGTCTCAGCTGCCAAAGATCCTGTCCGGTAGGTGAGTGGCTCACTTTGAGGGAAAGGCTTCTGGGATCGAGGCTTCTTCATGGCCGCTCAGATCGCCAGTGGTCAGGGCTGCTCTCTGTGCGGAGGACGGCGTCCAATGAGCGCAGTTTATTCGAAGAACTAGCCGGACATGAGTGGCTGTCGAGTATTCATCGGGAGGCTAAATCCAGCGGCCCGGGAGAAAGACGTGGAAAGATTCTTCAAGGGGTATGGATGAATACGAGATATTGATCTGAAAAGAGGCTTCGGTTTTGTGGAATTTGAGGATCCCAGGAATGCAGATGATGCCGTATATGAACTTGATGGAAAAGAACTCTGCAGTGAAAGGGTTACAATTGAACATGCTAGGGCTCAGTCTCGAGGCGGACGACGTAGAGGACGCTACTCAGACCGTTTTAGTAGTTGCAGACCTTGAAATGACAGATGAAATGCTCCACCTGTAAGAACAGAAAATCGGCTTATAGTTGAGGATTTATCTTCAAGAGTCAGCTGCCAGTCTATCTGTGCCGTTGGCCTTATGACGAGGAGTGCCTGTGGGTTATCCTAATCGTTGTCTTGGTCACTCTTGGTTGGGCCTGGTTGACTTTGCCAGTCAGCTCCTACAGTGATCAGTTGGCCACCTCTAGATCTGTGTTTGCCGGTCTAGACGTAATTGGTGCACTTCCTTGAAGTGCCAGGTTGCAGTGATCCCAGAGCGTTGATAACGTGATCTGATCCCTAAGTTGAGAGCCGTCTTCCTGTAACGCTTCCGTATAAGAGGTCCTGGTCAAAGAGTTCAAAGATACGAAATTAGGTGGTCGTTGGAATCCTGATCGCAGTAAAGTGGTCCTTGGTAACTACACAAGAGTAGAACATGTCTGCATCCGCCAGTAGTCTGCTAACAGGGAGGGCTGTGCGATTAAAGGCTTCCCTCGATTGGGTGGTGTCCTTCAAGTGGGTGGTGAAGAGCCGGTTGGGCATATGTCATAAAGGTTTCTCTGACCGATTAATGGTTTGCTGCTTGACTAGCCTAGGGAAATAATAATAAAGGATCTCAAAGGTTTCATGAGACAAGCTGGGGAAGTAACCTTTGCGGACGCACATCGACCTAAATTAAATGAAGGGGTAGTTGAGTTTGCCTCTTATGGTGACTTAAAGAATGCTTTCTGGAAAAAAAATAAGTGGGAGAAAAATCAAATTAATTGAAGGCAGCAAAAGGCACAGTAGGTCACGAAGCAGGTCTTATTCCCGGACCAGGAGTTCGTTGAGGTCTCGTAGCCAGCCGATCTCGTTCCTGGAGTCGCAAGTCTTACAGCCGGTCCAGGAGCCGGAGCCGGAGCAAGTCCCGTTCTGTTAGTAGGTCTCCTGTGCCTGAGAAGAGCCAGAAACGTGGTTCTTCAAGTAGATCTAAGTCTCCAGCATCTGTGGATCGCCAGAGGTCCAGGTCCAGGGCCCGGTCCCGGTCCCGGTCAAGGTCCAGATCAGTTGACAGTGGCAATTAAACTGTAAATAACTTGCCTTGGGGGCCTTTTTAAAAAAAAATTTTTTTCCCCCAAACCATACTTGCTAAAAATTCTGGTAAGTATGTGCTTTTCTGTGGGGGTGGGATTTGGAGGCGGGTTGGGTTGGGTTGGGCTGGGTATCTTTGTAGATGTGGACCACCAGGGGTTGTTGAAAACTAATTGTATTCAATGTTTTTGATAAGCCTTCTGCTCACATTTTTGTGAATGTCTGAAGTATACAGTTTGTGTATATTGACAGAGCTTTTTATAACTAAAGCAAATTTAATTTTTTTGTACTAGAAAAATGCATACGTTTTACTTCCTGGTTATTCAAATATGTTAATACAGAATTAGTTTAATGCCTCACTTAAACTAATTAATAGCTTTGGACACTTAAAAGAGCTCTAAATTTGCTTGTACATAAAGGCTTAATTTGAGTTTTCCTTGTTAGGGTCAAGGGTGTCCGTCCACCCACCCTTTAACAGCTGTCTGGCAAAGACGTTAAAGCAGCTGTTTGTTATTTGATAATAAAAGATTATAAAACTGAAAAAAAAAAGAATATGAAAAGGCAAGCCGTAGACTAGGAGAAAATATCTCTAATACATATTTCTGGCAAATATATAAAGAACTTTTAAAACTCAATAATAAATAGACCAACAACCTGATTAAAAATAGGCAAAATTTGAACAGACCCTTCACAAAAGAAAACATACCAATAAGCACATGAAAATATGCTCATCATTAATCATCAGGAAATCAAAATTAAAAACACAATGCTATATCACTTCATCCCCTATAGAACAGCTAAAATTAAAAAGACTGATAATACCAAGTGTTGGAGAGGATACGGAACAACCGGAACCCAGCATATTGCCGGTGGGAGTATAAACTGGTAGGACTTCGAAAAAGGTTGTCAGTTTCTTATAAAGTTAATCATACACATACTCCCAGGTATCTACCCACAGAATTGAAAACATATGTCTATTACAAAGCTTATATAAAAGTTCATACCAGCTCTATTCATAAAAATCCCCAAATTGGAAACAACCTAAATATAATATGCAGATGAATGGATTAGTACGTTATAGTATATTCATATAATGAAATATTGCTCAGCAGTAAAAAAAGGAATGCCCTAACAGATAACTCTAAAATAATTATGTTGAATATAAAAGACACAAAAGAGTACAATCGGTATTATTCCATTTATTAGAAGTATCTAGAAGAGGAAAAACTAAGACATGGTGATAGAAATCAGACAGCGTTGTCTTGGGGGTGAGGAGACTAATTGGAAAGGGGTAGAAGGTAACTTTGTCAAAACTCCATCAAAAGATACACTTAGGGACTTCCCTGGTGGTCCAGTGGGTAAGACTCTGCATTTCCAATGCAGGAGCCCGAGTTCGATTCCTTGTTGGGGAACCAAATCCCACATGCATGCTGCAACTAAGAGTCCGCATACCGCAACTGTGAGCCCACCTGCTGCAACTAAAAAGCAAAGATCCCTCATGCCGCAATGAAGATCCCGCATGCTGCAACTAAGACCCAGTGCAGCCATAAATAAATAAATAAATAATTGTTTTAAAAAAAGATACACTTAAATCTGTCCACTTCATTGTATGTAAATTATAAGTGTATGTAAATTACACGACAATAAATATCTTTAAAAGATATATGCAAAACCCTTGCCTTCAAAGGACTCACAGGTCCACTAAGGAAATGAGATACATACAAAGACGTGAAAAAATCAAAGAACAATACAAAAGAGATTTCAAAGCAGTATATGACCAACAGTCAACCAAAACTGGAAAGACGGGAGAGAGCTGCCTGCAAGTTAGCATGGATGGGAAAACCATAAGGAAGAATGTGGAAGGAAGGGTAGACCTGCCGGAGCAGAAAGACAGCAGGAGGAGGGCAGTGGGCACAGGCACCGTGGGACACAGCAGAAGCTAAACCCAACGGTCTTTCACATGTCCACCCACTGACTGACCCTTCATTTCAAGCCCATCAGTAGGGAGGTGTACAGTCTTGTTTTACACGATGAAGCTCAGGAAGGTTAATAGCCCTGCCAGAGGCCACAGAGCTTATAGATTAGAACTTGTGATAGGAACTGGGGCACACATGACCCTGAAGCCTGTGCTCACCCAGCAGAGGGTAATTTACTTGTGAGGACAGAATTTGCTGAACAGCCACGAGCAAGAAGTACATGTCATAGGAAGAGCCCTGGCCAGAAAGTGTCCTTTCTGAATTCACATGCTTAGAATTTTGTTCTACAGGAGGGAATAAACAGCTGACTCCACTCAAGGGGCTCTAGCGCTGTTCATAAACCGTGAGAGTGTTTATGTCCTGGGCAGAGCTCTCCAAGTGAATTATAGCCTTTTACGCACTGTGTACATACAATATTTTCAGCAGGGGGTGTAAGGAATGCTGCAGCTGACCTTTCTCTCTTTCTGTCCTGTCTGTCCACCTTCTACTGCAGGACAGTTCTCTGGTTGTGCTTATCCATTACCTGGCCTTCTGACACAGCTCAGGGAAGTTACTCAGGTCAATTTAAGAAGGAGCTTTTAAACTATTTCTTCTTCCTAGCATGAGCTGCTGGCTTTCTCTTTTATTACATTTAAAATGGATCCATCTTCACTACAGTAGAAAGCAGACTTTTTTAACATTACTTCGGATGTTTTCTTTAGGCTGGTAAAGTAAAGCAAATGTCTCTTGCAACTCTGAACCAATCTGTTAAGATAAACAGGCTTCACTTATGATATTCCTATACTGAAATCATAGGCTTGTGGTCTGCAACTCCTTAAAGACTCAATTCATACATTCTAAAATGTCTACTTAAGAAGCGCGCGTGTGTGTGTATATGGACGCACGGACACACACACACACACCGAGATAGCTTTGCCATGGAAACCACAAAAACACATCTGGTTCAGACTCCACAGCACATGCCACAAATAACAGCCCATCTTCTAAGGGCAGATCCTATGTATACACAGGGAAATCCCGGAGAATTAAACAACTGCAATCCCTCAAATGTAAAACTTACATCATAATCCCCCTTTTCAAGGTTATTTCAAGATAAGTCAGTCTTACTCATTGTTATTAGTTATATTTGCATATGTTTGTTATTTTCCTAAAATAGAACTTCAGACTTGGGCATCACAGACAAAAAGGAATGCAGGGAGGACGGGCACACTAAAGGTTCAGGTAACAACAGCTCTGGATTCCACATGTGAATCTGGGGAGGTCTGGATTTCTAGAGAAAGCTACTCTGTCATTATTTACAAGAGCCCCAACCCTGCTATGAGTGAAGGCCTTGTACTACAGAAAGTATAGATGCCAGTGGGTACCTGGGGATGGAAATAGGACCCAGGGAGGGGAAGGAAAGAGCAAGAAGTCCTACTAATCAAGAGCATTCTAGGTCTGAAAGGCCAGGTTTTACTAGTAGGTACTTTAAAACCGTCACACGTTTGATATGATAAAGGCTTTGGTCTCTCCTGTTGGGCTATAAATTCCATGAAGACATGGACAATTTCTAATTTATTTATCATTGTATCCCCAGCAAGGGGCACATTGCCTGGATCATGGTAGATGCTCAGTAAATACTGGATGAGCAATAAGGAGGATGCTGAATTGATATTCTTCATTTCTGTGATTCTTTGGATCTGATCATCCTTCAGCTGGGATCACAGGTGTGAGCACATGGCTGTACGGAGTGATAAAGTAATAACCACCTGCCACTCTTATGATTTACTTTTGCAAACTATGGTGTTGATCCACTGTTGCTTCAATCTAGGAAGGCCATGGCTCGTGAAGACTGGTGTTCCAGATACTAAAGTCTTACCTATAAAAAACTCTCTGCATTTACACTTACGTATTCCATATGACTGGTGAAAGCTTTCTACAGAGAGATTCATGTGCAATAGTTGTATCTCTAAATTCCAAGCTCCAGCTGACTTCAACCTTTATCAAATTCCCAACTTATTTCCATAAGTATTTTAACAGTCCTAAGCTATTTGTGTAGCCATTTATTCAATCAAAGAAGACATAGGCCCTTCTTTGGGTAATGGCTGCAGAGATGCAATGGGATATATAATTCACTCTGTTCCTTCAAAGACATTATAGTTCCATATGAAAAACTAGGTACTGGATCCATGTGTTGACTACTAGGCAAAAATTCTATTTGTTTACTGTCAGCTGAAGTTTTCCATTAAAAAAAAAAGAAAGTAGCTGCCAATATTTTCTTCATCGACACCAGTTACTCCTTAACTCCAATTTCTACCTAGTACTTATTCTCTAATCTAAGTAGAAAGGTAGAGGGACTTCCCTGGTGGTCCATTGGTGAAGAATCCGCCTTACAATGCAGGGGACGCGGGTTGGATCCCTGGTCAGGGAGCTAACATCCCACATGCCGCGGGGCAGCTAAACCTGTGTGCCACAACTACTGAACTCGCGCTTCTCAGCTAGAGAGCCTGAGTGCCACAAACTACAGAGCCCAAGTGCTCTGGAACCTGCTTGCCACAGCTACAGAGGCCACATGCCCTGGAGCCTGCGTGCCACAACTAGAGAAGAGAAAACCCTCGTGCCACAACTCTAGAGAAGCCCGCGCACCACAACGAAGAGCCTGCGCGCTGCAACTAAGACCCAACGCAGCCAAACATAAATAAATCTTAAAAAAAGAAATAAAATAAATAGAAAGGTAGATTTCAGAAAAATCATATAACCCATTTAAAAAGAAAAAAAGGCAATCTACCTGAGGAGGCTAGATGAGGAGTTGGCTAACTTTTTCTATAAAGGGCCAAATAGCAAGTATTTTTCGCTTTCCAGGCCATATGTGGTCTGTTTCAACTACTCATTCTGCTATGGTTGCATGAAAGCAGCCATAGAAAATAAGTTTAAAAATGGGTGTGGCTGTTTCAATAAAATTTTATTTACAAAAACAGGCACAGGGCAGGATTTAGCCTCCAGGCAGTAGCTTGCCCAACTCCTGGACTAGATAAACAAAATGTTTCTATTTGCAAGAAATAACAATTGATTCACTTACTTTGCTCTTTTGGCCATTTCATTTCCATCCCATCTGGGGCTGTATGGATAATTTTTCTGGGCCTGGGAATAAAGCTGTCCACTGTTGGTAAAGTGATAGACGGACTGGAATGTGAGAGTCGGCTGGTCTCGAGGAAAAAACAGGGGCAGGTCAACTGCAAAGACAGAAGAAAGGAAAAGAAAGTTAGGGCTTAAATGCCTTTTAATACACTTTTTGGGCTAAACCTGAATGTTGGGTACAAGACTATTTGAACCACAAGTACTGGTTGAGGCTTAGGTAAGAGGTATGGAGAGAGAGACCAAGAAATACAAGGTGCCTTCCCTGTCTTCATGGAGTTTACAATCTAGGTAGAGAGGCAAATCACCCATAAATAGAAATTCAACCAATATGAGGCCTGATGTGCAGGTGCTGAAGGAAGACTAGGAAATGGTTACAGAAGCTGGCCACCCCCAGCCACCTGACCTGCTGTGGCACTTACCTTGTTCACTATTCCATAGAGGAGTTACTTGTATATGTGCTTTAAGTCTCCATTATATCAGAAACTCCTCAAAGGTTAGGCACTGTCTTCCTCATCTAGAATTCGATGGAGGAGGTGGGATGGAGACCATCTTTAAAGAATGGATTTGGAAAGGGGATCAAGACGGCAAGTGATAATCTTTCTTTTTTATAGGATACGGCACCTGGGCCACCAGAAAAAAGAAAAACGTTATCACTTACTTCCAGTCAAGCAGTGAATTTTGATACTCAGCAGTTTTACATTTTTCCATATGTGTTACCATATATATCTCCTAAACCAGTAGGAGCTCCTTAATGGAATGCAACAGGGACTACAGTTGTCTACTGCTGTAGTATAGACTGATTCTAATATTTGCTGTTAACAAGTATTATGTGCTTTATTTGTTCATTTTGGGATCCTTTAACTCAATTTTTAAAAATAAAATGACTTCCTTTAGTTGCGGCATGCGGGATCTTCAGTTGTGGCATGCATGCGGAATCTAGTTCCCCAACCAGGGATCGAACCCGGGCACCCTGCATTGGGAGCGTGGAGTCTTAACCACTGGACCACCAGGGATCCTGCATGCTGCAACTAAAGATCCTACACGTAGCAATGAAGATCCCGTGTGCTGCAACTAAGACCTGGCGCAGCCAAATAAATAATTAATTTAAAAAAAATGACTTCCTGCTTTCAGTTGAGGCAAACCATCATTAAAAATGCAGACTGTTTCAATGGCACATTCCTCAAGGCATATAATATGTATTTTTGTGAATGTTACCTACTTGAAGGACACAGAATAGGCACGTTAATTTATTACAAAAAATAATAAGAAAAATGTGTATAGACTTTTATAGCTTGTCAGAGTACCTTTATATACTTTATCTGATTTGATACTTATAACTCCTTGAAGCAGACATTATTTTTACCAGCAGCATTTAACAGATGAACAGACTCCGAGAGGTTTATTAACTTTCTCAGGCCATAGCTACGCAGACACAGGACTCAAGTCTAGTCCTATGATTTAAATCCTAAGCTCCTTCTACTGGTCACATTGCCACCTGCTCACAACATACTCACTACGTCAAAATGACAATTTAGTAAGCTAAAGTCTCCACTGTGAAGGATCTATCGGGTTCAACTTTTCGGCTCCATGAGGCAAATACATGACAGAAAAATACATACTAGATAGTTATACATGTATCACCATGGCAGTTAGGGTGACATTTGACTTGGATTAGGCCCACTAAGTACCCAAAATGATTTCTTGAAGGAAGTTAGACTTGCAGCAAACTTAAAAAACTGTCCAGTTGGTAAGGCCTCTTAGACGTCTAAGTATATCTGACTCTGACTCAGTGCTGCAGGGGGTTTCTGACAAATGAATCACACCACGACCAAAGAAAAGTGGCAAGATTTTGAATGCCCACTCTTTAATCACATTTTCCAAGTGCCTCAATGCAGTTTCAATACATGTCTATTGGTGCCAAAGCAAAGATTCGGTAACATATAGGAATAATACAAAACATGAAAAACAGAGCAATTCAAATGATAAGTCATTGCATTCAGAAAACCCTTTGGAATCCCTTCGTCTTACAGAGCTTCATCTGTAATGTCTTCAGTCTTTTGGGGTTTTTTTTTGTTTTTTCTTTCTTTTTTTTTTTTTTTTTTTTTTTTTCACCATGGCAGTTAGGGTGACATTTGACTTGGATTAGGCCCACTAAGTACCCAAAATGATTTCTTGAAGGAAGTTAGACTTGCAGCAAACTTAAAAAACTGTCCAGTTGGTAAGGCCTCTTAGACGTCTAAGTATATCTGACTCTGACTCAGTGCTGCAGGGGGTTTCTGACAAATGAATCACACCACGACCAAAGAAAAGTGGCAAGATTTTGAATGCCCACTCTTTAATCACATTTTCCAAGTGCCTCAATGCAGTTTCAATACATGTCTATTGGTGCCAAAGCAAAGATTCGGTAACATATAGGAATAATACAAAACATGAAAAACAGAGCAATTCAAATGATAAGTCATTGCATTCAGAAAACCCTTTGGAATCCCTTCGTCTTACAGAGCTTCATCTGTAATGTCTTCAGTCTTTTGGGGTTTTTTTTTTTTTTTTTTTTTTTTTTTTTTTTTTTTTTTTTTTTTACATTTTCTTGGCTGCACCATGCGGCATGTGGGATCTTAGTTCTCCGACCAGGGATCGAACCCGCACCCCTTGGATTGGAAGCGTGGAGTCTTAGCCACTGGACCACCAGGGAAGTCCCGTCTTCAGTCACTTTGAATAAATATCGTTTTCTAAAATTGTTTATCTCTTTTCTGATTA
Organism: Lipotes vexillifer; assembly: GCF_000442215.2. Classification (NCBI taxonomy): domain Eukaryota; kingdom Metazoa; phylum Chordata; class Mammalia; order Artiodactyla; family Lipotidae; genus Lipotes; species Lipotes vexillifer. Next base: position 2,177,069 of record NW_006798707.1, on the reverse strand, counting down.
CTCATTTCATTTCCTCTGATTAATTTTAGAAAAATGCCTATTCACATATTCTTTCCTTTGATTTCAACTATGTTTATACTGTATATAAGTTTCCACACATTAAAATGAGATTCAGATTAACCCCCAAAGCAATAGCAATAGCACTGGTGAAGTGTTTAACATGCAAGCTTCCCTTCAAAACAGCAATAATTTCAAATAATAAAATTCAATGGCAATAATATACAAATTCAAAGTAAGTACAGTCACCATTTAGTATCCCAGTAATACAGATAATACCATAGGCTTCATGATTCTCAAGCTACCAGCTTTTTGGAGCTTTGAAATGCATTATATTTTTTGTTCCTGTTATTTTGTTTTCTAGAAAATGAGTTGCTGGAAGCTTTTTTGAAGCCAATATTAAAATTCAAACACAGTGGCTACAGGGGGCACAGTGGCTGTAGGGGGGGCAGGACTGGTCAGAGTCCTTCAAAGGTAAAAATCGGTAATCCACATATTAATTCACATATGAGCAAATAAAATTAGAAAAATATAAATATCTTGCTCAGCTTAACTAGGGTATTTCCTGCCTGGATCAGTCAGCAGTCACTAAAAGGATGGCTTCTTTAAAAATGTTCTATGCATGAGAAGGAGTGAATAAATAAACTATTTATGAGAAATACTTTGCATTTTTCTTAGAAGAATGATTTGAATGGTACAAATTAGTCAAAATTTTTAAAAAACTAAAACTTGTTTTCCTTATCCCCGAATGTTTCTGACACTTCAGATTTTGCCTATAGGCTAAGTCATGATTTTCTGATGCATAGTAAAATAATGACTGGTGGGCCTTCAAACAGCTAACTTGCTTTATGGAACTCCCAAGGTTCTAAGCAGTTTGGGCTCGTCATCTCAGCCATATCAAATCTGAACATTTTAACATTTGCTTCCTTAGAACCCAACCTGTCTACTAGCTCGGGTTTGATTCCCAGAGTAGAACCATTCCATTTGGTTCAGTTACTCACTGTCAGTATAATGTTCTCAACTGCTTCCTATTTCCTTCTTTCTGTACACAGAGACTGAATTTTGGTCAGCTCTCGAGTCACAGAAGGCATGGTCCCCACTTGTTCAGTATAATTTCAATAACCATTTCTGAAGCATTACTTTCTTCAAGAACTTGTCGAAACAAGTCACATCCAAACACTGCTAATTCTGCTCAACCTGGGCATTTCACAGGCGTCACTCACAGGGCTCTGACACCCTGGCAGAAGGCAGGAATAATTAAGTTCTGCACCAGCTTGCCTCATGCTGGACAGTGGCTGCAGTAACAGGTTCCACTGGTCACAGTCCCAGAGCTGGTGGTGCAGCTTTGAGAGGGAGCTGAACGCACTGATAAACTCTGCTGCCTCTCTCTTAAACCATGCTGAAGTTCCAACAGTTTTACCTTCTCTAGTAAATAAGCGTAACTGCCCCTATGTGCTCATCCTTGCACCAGAAGAAGACTTCATTAGTTTTATCTAAGTTCATAAGACTCTCTAAAAACTGCTCACTTCCCCCAAAACCTCAACAGTGGAAAAGTGACACTGAACAGCCAGAAGAAATGCCACACTATGTATCCGATCCACAGGACAGCTGCCAGATACTCACTCAACATTTCAGGCATAGTTCTAACAAGTGTGATCATATGGTTTTTCCAGAAAAAAAAAAAATCTAATTATGGCAAGATTAGGGCAAGGGACATTAACAGTAAGTAGTGATAATTAGCAGTCTGGCATAAAGCAAGGAGAGAGAATACTAAATAAAAGCAGACTTAGGAAATCAAAAAGCAGCCGAGTCTGGAGTGATTCAGTGTAGGAGCAAAAAGCTCGACCATCCCTCAAGCTATAACCATACATAGTGACATTCACGCCCAGTCTTGGTAATATGGCCAACACTCTTGGTTACCTACCCAACAGCCATTCTCCACCCTTCTTTTTTACGGGCAGAGCCCTCCTCCCACCCCATAGTCGGAGAGTGCTGGGTATTCACTCCCTCAGACTTCCCATAAAACCAAGGTATTGGCAGAACTCAGTCCTGCCAATGGGACCTGAGGGGAAGTTGGCCAGGGGTCTTCTGAGAAATATTTTCCTTTCTAATTAAAGACACATGTACGGAGAAGCCCCCATTTCATTCTTGCCTAGATCTTATCATGTGAGATCTTGGGACTTGGAGCTGTGCACCCATCTCATGACCGTGAGCTTTTGGAAAGTCAGCCTGACATCACTGAGCTGAGAATTCATCATTCTCTGGTACTGCCCAGCTCTGAATTTCTTGTTATGTGAGACGATTACAAGCCCTAACTATTTAAACCTATTTAATCAGGTCTTCTCAGACCTGCAGTCAAAGGCAACTAAAGGAAATGTTATTGCTCGCAGCTTCTGTTCAAGGAGGCAGGATAATTGTATAATCTATTTCAGAAACATTTCCACCAAGCATGGTTAAAAACATTCAAGGCTCATAAATTGGAAAGTTTTAGCTGTCTGGAAAATTCAGTTATGTGGGACAGTTCAATCCTTGAAAATGCCAAACAAACGAGGGGTTAACCATAATTGCTTCCCTGGGAGTCACATCATCAAATATTTTCGTCATTATTCACAAGTCAGCCATTATTTCATTTCTCCAAACCTTCCAAACTCTATATTCTTGTGTTCTTGGGTTAGCAGGGAAGATGCTCATGGAGTCACTCTGTGGTGGTGATGGTCCCATTGCCACTTCCAGTCCTCTCAGGCCCCTCTGGTTCCTCGAAGCCTCATTAGGAGATAGTTTTAACCCCACGTTGAATGGCTGTACACTTCCCTTCCAAAGATGATTCCCACTGAGGTCACTTCTTCCTAAAGGCAGTTTGTACACGTCTCATTCCCAGGCTGCCCCCACAGTGGGCACATAACCAATTAGGGAAGCTGCCATTTATTTACTGACCACCCCTGATCTTACTAACCACACGCTAAACCTCTGAGACACACAGATTCTAACCACTAGAAAGTTAAATACCATACATTGCCTACAGGAAATATAAAAGTCAAGTTTTCCAATTCAGAAGTGTCCCTACTCAAGGCATTAAAACTCAAATGGTGTCTCCTTTTACTATCACTGCCTTACATTTAAGTGACCAAGGAGACCAAATATTAACCACATTTTATTAAACTGGTTTCAATTTTTCACTATCTTTTAGTGATCTGATCATGTAAACAGATTACCTTTGGGGTTTTACTAGTATTACCAAACTAAAGCCTGAAGTTTCTTGAATTTTGCTGTAAATGCTAAAAATCCTAATATGGGAGGTGACAGCACGGTATGATGGAAAAAGGTACCTACAGCCTTTGGAGTCAGATAAAAAGGGGTTCAATTCCTAGCCTCATTCATTTATTAGCAGTGAGACCATAGGCAAAATATTTCATCTCTTTGAATCTTGATTTTCTCATCTGCAAAATGAGGATAATAATTCTTATAGCATTGTTGAAAGAACTGAACAAAAAAAGAGCAGGTACTAAATAAACATTCCTTCTCTCCCCCTACTCATCCTTTTCCTTAGTTTGTATTTTTTTTTTTTAATCTGGCTTTATACACTCTTCCATATATGTGAAATTTCTAACTACAGCATAAATTTTCAGTGTTTAATTTTAACTATTTTGATGGATATCTTTCTAAACTTTGTACAGACTTTCACATCTCAGTAAATATAACATACTGAAAATAATTTAGCCTTTTCTCGATGACAGAGAACACATGAAAAGAACATTATACACAAGAGTCTCAAGTGTTGAGAAGACTTCGTTTGCTTTTTCACAAATAATTCCTACCAGATCCCCCAAACCACCCTCTGTTAAAGAGTCGATGTGCCTTTACTGTGGTACCGAGGTCCCCAGGGCTACTGGGATGTGCATGCTGCTTGCCCCTGACCACGAACTTTCTCTATTTATTTCTGTTGCCTTTTCCTAGCCAGCTCTCTTTCCTTTGCCACTTCTCACCAAGGCCAACTCGGTCTCAATATGGTCTCTCTTTCTTGCCTCTTCTCTTTGCCTTTTGTCTCCTTCATCCCGCATGTATCTCAGCTTCTGAAGAGTCAGGTACGGCAGACTATCCATCCCTAGGACCAGGACCTGGCGTGGATCACGGGCTGCACGATATGAAGAGATGCTGTGTGAGCTCGGGGTCGCTTTCCTCAGGCACTGTTCTGAGTTCAGAGACTGTCTCCTCCTCTTCCTTCTCTTGCTGTTGTTTGTTTCCTTCCGAGTTTACAGCTGCCCCAGACAGGTGAAGTTATACGAAATCCGGCCTCTGCTTACATTGTGTTTAGCATTTGCTTTTGAGGTACTTTCTATCAACAGAAACAAATTAATCATTCCAACACCCAATGAGCCAATCAAATAAAACTGTAAGAAGAATCTCAACATGAAAGGGATGCCATAGCATTGGCCCAGGAAGAGCCAGGTTCTTGCACCTGCCCGCACAAACGAACCCAGGCTGAATTAGCTAGGCTTCTCCCGCCACGAGCTCAGAGGTTCTCAATTGGATGTGAGCATCGGCAACACCCTGGAATTAACGTTGCAGATGCCTGGGCCCCACCTCAGACCTCTGGTTCCTGAAAATGCACCTAAGTGACTCTGATATGCCTCGCCAGGTAGGAATCACTGCAAAGACTGAGCACTCCTAAGGATCGGGGCCATGAATGAGCACTTAGCACACAGCATGACACATTGCTAAATGCTTGTTGAACTAAAGGAAAGGAGCATTTAAGGGAAATGCAAAATTAAAGCCTCAAGGAGATTCCACTTCATACCCATTAGATTGGCAAAGATTTTAAATCCCAGCAATCCTCAACTGTTGTCAAGGAAGTGGAACACTGGGATTTCTCGTCACTGATGATGCAAATGTCAATTTCTATAACCTCTCGTACAGTAAAAGCGAAGCTGTACATACTTCATAACTCAGCATTCCTACTCCTAAAATACTGCCGCATGCGCATAAGAAGGTAGTTAGGAGAAGGTTTGCTGTAGCAATGTTTGTGATAACAAAAATTGGAAACATCTTCAAAGGTCCATCAACTGGAGACTGTGGTACATTCCTCAATGGAATACCTTATAGCTGTTTAAACAAATGAGCTATAGGGCTCCATGTATCAACATAGTTAAATCTCAAGAACATAATGTTCAGTGAAAAAAGCAATTTATAGATGAACATTGTTAAGTATATACTTACAAAGTCCAAAGACATGCATACATTATTACACACTGTTTATGAATGTCTATGTGGTAAAAAGCATAAAAATGTGCACAGGAATGGTAAACACCAAATTAAGGATAGTAGTTCCCTCTGGGGGTAATGGGGAAGGAGAGAGGGAAAGGAATGCATCAGGGAGGGGTACTCAGGGAGCTGCAACCAATTTGATACTGTGCTCTTTCTTTAAAAACAGAACAAAACAAAACCAGAAGCACTTATAGCAAAATACTGAGATTTGGCTAAGGTGGATACACAGTATTTGTTTTTGTACTTTTTATATACTTGAGTATGCTTTAAATATCTATAATTTTTAAAAGTTTTTCAAAAAGAAAAGACACATGTTCATAGCAGCAGAAAACAGTCAACATGATTCCATTTACATAAAGTTCAAAAACAGGAAAAATTCATGATATATTGTTTATGGACATATGTTAGGTGATAGAACTATTAAGAAAATCAAGGGCACAGTTGACATAAAATTCAGGGTAGTGGTTACTTCTGAGAAGGACACGCTTAGGGCTTCTAGGATACTGGCGTTATGTTCCATTTCTGAAGTCAGTGGTGTTTTCTTTTTTTTAAGATTTAATTTTATTTATTTTTGGCTGCATTGGGTCTTCATTGCTGCGCACGGGCTTTCTCTAGTTGCGGCGAGCGGGGGCTACTCTTCGTTGCGGTGCGTGGGCTTCTTATTGCGGTGGCTTCTCTTCTTGCGGAGCACAGGCTCTAGGCACTCGGGCTTCAGTAGTTGTGGCACACGGGCTCTAGAGCGCAGGCTCAGTAGTTGTGGCGCACGGGCTTAGTTGCTGCGTGGCACGTGGGATCTTCCCGGACCAGGGATCGAACCCATGTCCCCTGTATTGGCAGGCGGCTTCTTAACCACTGCGTCACCGGGGAAGTCCTGGTGGTGTTTTATTAGTCTCTAAAGTACATAGGTATGTTTTATATGTTCCATATATATATATATATATATATATATATATATATTCAAATAAATACTATTTTTAAAAATGAGAGCATTTATAAAACTAAGAGGGTCAGGAAAGCTGAATGGTCTTCATGGCAAAAAGAACACCACAGTTGTAAAGAAAAATAAAAAGCATAGAAGAAAACGGTGCATAAAAACTGGACTACAGCTTATACAGGCACTAAGAAGATGTACATTCTCTCATGAGAACACTGTCAGGTTGGCAAAATCAGCTGGTCAGCTGGGTCCCTTCTTTTCTCCGAAATTTACTGAGTGGAACGTAGGGTGCCAGGGAGAATGAAGGCGTCCATGCCCTGAGCATGGGCGGGAACAGGAGAAAGGGGGAGAAGCTCCCACAGTGAAGCCCATCGGACAACGGCTGAGGCGTGAACATGGTGTCCCTGCAGAGGAAGGGGGACCCTACTTGAGGTGGAAGCTCTGCAGCCGACATGCACTTTGAGTTGGTTCTAGAAGGTTAAAAGCTGAATCAGAATGGGAGTCTGGGGGATACTCCGTAGAGAGGAAAGAAGTCGGTAAAGCTTCGATACTGTGTAGACATAACAATTTTCCTTTTTTATTTGGCTCTTTTGGTATTGTATATATTCAATTTAGAAAAGCCATATCCTGCCCTCTTTTATCAATCATGCTTTCTTTTCCACCACTGCCCTCACCTTGGTACATGCGGAGAGCAACGGGTGATGCAAAGATGAAGGGAGCTGATGCTGGCCTTGGAAGCTTGTGGCCAAGCTGCTCTCCCTTCCTGGAGGGCCCTCCTCCCTTTTCTGGGTTTATCTGGGTTTCTTCTCATCAAGACTCAACTTGTAGGAAATGCCTCTGTCCTAGAACTCTGCATGCGTCCAGATCGTACTCCTGAACAAGGCCCCCCTCGGGGCTGTCCTCACCAGGAGAAAAGGAGAAAACCAGTGGCTGAGGCCAGGACCGAGGGGTCCCCAGCATGAGAAACCTTCCCTACCCCAGTGCTTCTCTGTCTGCTTTCCCTGGTTCGTCCATTCCCTCATCCATCACACGTTTTGTGAGCACATCCCATGTTGCAGGCCCCATGCTACACCTGAGGACCCATGCTTCCTGGAAATGGATGGTAGGTTACACTTCGTGCTTCCTGCAATGCCACCTGGTTTCTGTGTCCCCTGCGGTTGCATCCCGTTTGGATCCTGTGGATCCTGCTATTTCCTCAGTCCCGGCTTCTTGTTCAGTCCCTTCAACCTGCTCTTGCTTCTGTGACCTTCTTCCAGGACACCTCTCTTGCCTGCTCTGTCACTCACTGAGTTCTCCATCCTCCACATCCCCATAACCCAGCCTCGGCTGAACTGCTAACAATGAAGTGTTCTTGTTATTTTATATCCTCCACATGTGAACACTGGGCTAGACACACAGCAATTAGTCGCTATGTATCTAGGGACTGACTGGCAGAGATCATAAAAGTGAGGAGATGTTGACTGCACTAGACATGTAAAAAAGGAAATATGTGGGGCTTCCCTGGTGGCGCAGTGGTTGAGAGCCCGCCTGCCGATGCAGGGGACACGGGTTTGTGCCCCGGTCCGGGAGGATCCCACATGCCGCGGAGCGGCTGGGCCCGTGAGCCATGGCCGCTGAGCCTGCGCGTCCGGAGCCTGTGCTCCGCAACGGGGGAGAGACCACAACAGTGAGAGGCCCGCTTACCACAAAAAAACAAACAAACAAACCAAAAAACAACAATAACAAAAAAAGGAAACGTGTTTCTATGAGATGCAGAAAAAAATCTAGCAAGAGAGCACATCATAAACAGCATTTAATACTGTTTAAACTTCTATCTTTAAAAGGATGTAGTCACAATGAATAAAGTCCTGGCCTGGGAGGATTAAAACAGAAATCTGGTTAAATTAAGGAAGAATTTGATTAAAATAATCCTTAAATAAATTAAAATATATTCAAATGCAAAATCCTTGGTATTTAAAAGCTGGGCAAAGTCTTTAAAGAGTCATCAGCTTTTAATTTCAAAAATTCATGGATGATGTACCAAATGCAAATGATTAGAAGGAACGGACAAAATGTTTAAAAGTAGCAGGACCGACACTGGTCAATTTAAATTCCAGTCTTTAAAAACTAGAACATCCTACCAGGCACAAATTTGCAAATACTGAGACTACTCCAAAGTGAAGGACGACTAACTTGGCTTTATGAAGAAAAAAAATTTTGAAACGAATCTAGTTATTTTTATTTTTGAAAGGGTCTGGTTACGAGCTTTATATCCTAGAGAAAACAGCAACAAGTATCTAATTTGACGAGCATTTGCGGAGCAACTACTTTGAGCCGGCTCTAGGGAGGCCAAGCTGACCAAAGCCCGGTCCTCCCCCCCGGCAGGACAACGCCAGCATGCACTTGACCGTCACTGTACTCAGGCAGGGAAGTGATGGTGAGGGTTATAATAGAGATAGTAACTGCCTGGGGTGTGGGGTGGAAAGATAATCCATCTAAGGGCTTCTAGAAGGCTTGTTAGATAAGCAGGGCCTTGAAAGACGACCAGGATTCAGACAGGCAGTTGCAGTGGGAGGGTTATGACGGGGAAGGGAGAGAGAAAGGTGAGGGAATTCCAGGCAGAGGGAACAGTGTCGAGCAGTCAGAGCAAAGGACAGTGAGGGATCAGGGTGGGTGATCAGGGTGGAGGGAATACCGGCCCAGAGGACAGGATGCCGGTGCAGAGAGGCTCTGGATAAAGACCATTTCTAGGGGGGATATCCCATACCACCCACTCTGGTGGGTCAGAAATTTTCCTGTAATTTAAATACCCCCCACATGGTAGAAATCTTCTAGAATGGAGAATGTTTTGGAAGGTATAACACATAAATCAAAAATGTTATTATTTATTATTAGAGGAGCGCAGTCATTCACGTCTCAGCTTGGGAACCGATTCCTCTTTACAAAGCATCCCCTAAGACTTACTAGTGCATCCCTTACAGTCAAAGGGAGGCCCTGTGTGGCAAGCCTGAGGATGGCCTGTAACCGATTTACAGGAGTCTTCCGTTTTCTCTCAAACAACTCTACCTTCCTAGGCGGACAATCCTTACCGTAGGGCCTGAGATTTGGGATTGGGTGTAAGACTGGGGTGGGACATAGTTTAGGTTAAATACGTGTCAGTGCTCGGAAACCAGGCCCCTCAAGGGTGAGTCTGTGTTCCCTCATAAGACAGGGTTAAAATCCTGGTCACCATGTCATTCCCCTACGCAGAAACCTGCATGAACTTATTTTTTATTTGTGTATTACACATGTCAAACATCCTCCACTCCAGATTTATACTGTGCTGGGGTATCAAAATTACAGGAAAATGTCTGACCCGCCAGATTAGGTGGTTATGGAAACGTTTAAAGATAAGCCACTCCATTCTTTGGTTGCTTTAGGTTCAGTTCCATCTGGTGAGATGGACAGGAAAGAGCTTATCTCGGGGAGGCTGAATTGTCACGTGAAGAACATGTGCTCTGGAGGTGGCAACCTAGGTTCCACTTAGAGGTTGTATCACGTTGGTAGATTAACTGAGCTTCTTTCCTCATCCATAGAACTGGAAAAACTCCAACCTCCAGGTTGAAAGTAAAGCAGGTGGTACAACATCTGGCTCAATAAATAAAGGTTGGAGCCTAAAGGAATGTAAGAATAGGATGGTACAGTGGAAAGAATACGATCTTTGGAATTTGACAGATCTGGGCTTGATTCCTCGTCTACTGGTTATGACCTGAGTGACCTCAGGCAACTTATTAAACTCTCTGAGTCTAGGTTTTCTCGTCTTTAAAACGGGATGATACCTACCTTGCAAGACTGTTGGGTGGTTTACATGACATAATGAATATACATAGAACACTTGGCCCATAGAAGATATTCATAAATGATACTTATTATTACTCACTTTTCTCTTAGAAGCAATTAAAACAAACAAACCTGAGTCTATATAATTTCTTTTTCTAACCTGACTTCCAGCTGAGAAAATACAACCCAGAGACAAAAGGTAGCCAGGTTCTTTCGATTAAGCTTCCAAGTTAGTTCTGCCCGTCATTTTATGTGGGGCAAATTCAGGAGTCTTCAGGAACTCTTCATTTTTAATTCTATAATCTTCTTCCTTCAAACTAAAAAAAAAAAAAAAAAAAAAAAAAAAAAAATCATAGCTCTGGAGAATGTAAAAGGTCAAATGGGTTTTGCAGCAAAAGTTGACCAGAGACCAGAAAACATTTGAACAGAGGGGAAGCCTGATGAAAACTTGGTCAGTTTTCCTTTGTGCTTGGATAAAAAAGACCAGAAATGTAATCAATCTTTGTATATTTCAAGATTCCTATTTGGTCCGTGAATTATCCAAGTTTTTGTTTAGTTGTCTTCTGGCCATCTCCTTAGTCATTATTTCTTCTGTGAGAAGGGCTGGGGGATACAGTAGGAGAATGGAAATTAATTCATGTTCTTCCTTGATAGCAACTCCACTTAGAAATTTCACTTCAGATGAAAGTATGATCGCTGTCTAAAATGATGTTTTTAAACTGTCATATTCTCCTAACTTGAATTAAAGAGAATACATTGTGAAACACGAGGTGAGCGTGTTGAGGCAAACCCTTGACTTGAGTTGCTTGACTTGTACATCCAAATGTAAAGGAATAAGATCATGTTCAAGCAAAGGTACTGGATCGCTCTTCTCCTAAGAGAAGCATATTTGCACTCAATAACTGGAAGCTCCAAAACTTTTTTCTTCCTTTTTACTGTTTTTGATTGAAATCTTTCTAAAGCAGCCTTCACATTTACTTCTTCCATATCCCCCTTTATTTTTTTTTAAATAAATTTATTTATTTTTGTCTGAGCTGGGTCTTTGTTGCTGCGCACGGGCTTTCTCTAGTTGCGGCGAGCGGGCTTCTCATTGCGGTGGCTTCTCTTGTTGTGGAGCGCGGGCTCTAGGCGCGCGGGCTTAGTTGCTCCGCGGCACATGGGATCTTCCCGGACCAGGGCTCGAACCCGTGTCCCCTGCATTGGCAGGAGGGTTCTTAACCACTGTGCCACCAGGGAAGCCCCATATCCCCCTTTAAATGACTCAAAGTCGCAATTATGAACATTAGCTCTCAGAGTGGGCCATACAGCCATGACATCAGGCTGAACGACGCAAGTGTGTCTAAGTGTCTAGCGTCTGCTGTCTATAGTTTCTTGGTTCCCTCTACCCCCATCTCCTGGCTCAGGCTATAGGTTAGGCTATACCTATATACCACAGACCTTCTCTGGACAGTTAAGCTGCTAGGAACTACGGAACTAGTGCACCAAACGTATTAGCAGGTGTTAAGAGTCAGGCCTGAGGTCCCTGTGAGTGAAACACACGGACTGAGTGACACCTCTTTGGTCTATTCCCTTCCTTTTGGCTGTGTTTTTTGACAGATATGCTTTCAGGGCAGAGCTGAGCTAGGCAGGTGAGATACTTAAAAAGCTCCATGTCTTATCACAACAGAGGACATACTTGTTAAATCACAGTTCAGAAAGGGGCCTTGGAAATCATCTATCCATCTGGTAACTGAGGAGCCTGTGGTACAGAGTGGTGAGCTGCTTGGGCAGCTGACAGAGAACCCCAGGTCTTGATCCCGCATCCAGCGAGCCTCACTGTCTGATGCCCCTTGTGACTTGGCAAATCTCCCTGTAGGAGGAAAGTAACCGCAGCTACCAAAGCTGCTTTTACAGTATGCCTTTGGGTTCTCTCTTAACCCAACTCTGAAAAATCTCTTGCTAAAAATTAGGCATGGTGGTTTTTATTTTTGTGTTCCATTCCTTGGTTTTTTTCTTTCTTTCTCTTTCTTTTTAAATGCTAAGAAAAAGGAAGGAAGTCAACATTTACTGAATACCTGCAATGTGCTGGGTGCTTCCTGCCACATGGTTCTCTCTTGCCCCTTTTTACTAGGGAGTAAGGCCATACGCGTGGCAAGCCCAAGCGCTTTCCGGCAGCCATGAAGAAGAGATGGGGCCAGGCTTAGCCCTGGGCCGTCTGGGTCTGAAGCCCGTGTTCTTTCTCCCACAAGTGCTACAAATTAGATTTACTGCTTGTTTCTGACATTCTGGAAGGAGTTTCTACTCAGGGGCATTTTGGCTCATCTGCCATCTCAGCCAGGGGTTGCTACGGGCAAGCAACGTTCTCTGGCCATGAATCAGAAAGTGCACAGAGGTCTGAGACTGACCCGCACAGCCACGATAGACCAAGAGGAGGGATGGGATGTGTTGTTTGTCCAGAACTTACGAGTTATTCCCCTGGGTACAATGAGCTCAGACTTTTAAGAATTTTTATTTTTGATGCTTTGATTTCCTTGTTTTCTTCCTTTTGATTGGGAAAGTATTTTATGGTCATTTCTATGGGGTTTTAATGGCATTTGACGCTGTTGCTCACTTCTGTTCTTCTCGCATGATTTCCACGACACCGTATTGATCTGTACTTCCCTTCTTTTTAAAATGTTTACTGTCTTCTTTTCTCCATCCGAGTAACAGCCCCTCACAAAGCTCAGGTGAGGGACTATTAACCCTGGAGGCTTGGCCCTCAGCCTTCCTCCTTTAGAAAGATCCAGAAAGCCCAGTCTCCCAATACCCTCTGATGCCTTCAGAATCTCCACATCCTTCTCTGACTGCTCACCTTTGCAGCCTGATGATTCCAGAGGCCTGGTGAATGTCATAATACAAGCTTTTTGGCTTAAATGTTTTCATATATATCGTCTCATCTGTGATGTTCAAGGGGGCGTATTACCCCATTCACAGGTAAGAACACGGAGACTCAGGAACAGAAGGAAGCTCATTTAGAATTACAGTTATGTGACAGAGCTGGACCTTGAATTCGAGTCTTTCTTCAGATTTTAAACCCCTGGTTCTGACATCGTCAGGATGTTCTGCTATCGGCAGGGGAAGAATCACGCCGCACGTCTGAAATAAAAGCCATAAGCTTGTTCCTCGCTCACCCTCGCAGACTGGGTCTAATATTCGACCAAGCTCAGGACCTCTGAGTCAACTCTGCCTCTTTATCCTGCTGTTTCCATTTCTGGTAAGGCTCACTGTTGGCAGCTCATCCTGGAGAGGACTGTGCACGAGGCACTGTCCCACCGGGAGGGGACTGGTGGGGCTGGAGGCACATCTACTTCCGTCGTGGACAAACAGAAGTGGGAATGTATATTTTTTAAAATAGCAGTCCACTTTACACAGCTGAATATACTTTTGGTTAAGCCTAAGAACAACTGCATTAGGCCTCCCATGCCAACCCTTTTAGGTCAGCTCCAAATACTAATCAATTCACACCTGAACTAATTCAATAAGCTTTCTCAGCATCGAGGAATTGCTTCTCTACCTGTCCTACACATTGGTGCCAGCTTAATTACCTTAATTCTACCCCCTGTTCTAGCCTATAGGGACTAACCAAGGTCTTCTGGATAAAAATACAATTCTTACATGCTGGTGTGGGCAGCTCAGGGAAGGCCTACATAGCTTTTCCTTCTTAAGATGGTGGGTGTGGTACAGCCCATCAGGCTCCAGTTAAGACTAAGGTGATGAACACAGAAGCTGAAGTTCATATACACAGAGCATTGATGGACAGATGAAAAGAATCAGATCAGGAATAAAAAAAAAAAGGGAAGATCCAAAGGGCTTTAACATAAAGTACCTTAAACCTGGTCACACCTTAGCAGAGCCTGATGTGGACTCAACAGCTAATCCCTTCTCATTCAGCCTCTTACTGTAAAAGGCCATTCTCACCCGCCCCACCTTATTCTTGCCTCTTTACCAGTACTCTCTATGATGGAATTATCTTTGTTTCTATAAGCCAAAGGGTTCACTTTAGGTATATTATTAATTGGTTGAATGGAGAAATAGGTTTGATTCTTTCAATGTTCAACTTGCTAAGTCATCACTTACCCCTAGCTCACGGAAAAATTAAACTAGAATCTGCAAAGGGGTGCCCTGAGTAGGCACCGGTATGGATCCGGAGAAAAGGTGTGGGAACCCCAGGTCTAGAGGAATGCTTTACCAAGAGGTGCCATTTTTTTAATATGTGTACACACACACACCTCTATCTAAGTATATGTATGTACATGTGTATGCATTTGGTTTAAAGTGCAGGGAAGTTTTAAGACTTGTACAAAAGAGAAGAGGGAGTTGCCTGTCTGAAACTCAGAGATGGTGGCCATGAGCATTCCCGACCATGGGACTCTTGACCGGTGAGAGTTAAGGCATCTTTTAGCACAGCACAGAATGACCTATGGGGTTTTTAACTGTTTAAAAATCAGTTATGATTTGGTATGAGAGTAGGACCACATGCATTATTACAAGTCAAATAAGAAAAGAGTATGCGAGTTTGTACATTTAGTTATAAAGACTCCGAGTTGCCCTACCTGCACTAGCCCTGTGCAAAGGGCAGGGGATTTCGAGATGAAGCAAAAATGTACTCTGCCCTAAAGAGCTCATCACTGGGGAAAGTCAGTAAACAAGATAATCACACTATAGAATGAGAAGTCCTGAAGTGGGAGGGTGCATTAAAGGCACTGGGGTTCAGAGGAAGAGAGGCTGCCTAGCTACTACTCAGACTTTATTTTCTTCCTCTGTGTTTCATAATATGCCATTTTTCTTTGGATAATAAAAAGTAGATCAATGGCCTTGCTTTGCTGATGTGCATCACTGCTGAACTGTCCCGAGGTTTCTGGCTAACTCTCACGTCCAGGGACACCTACTTTGCCGCCACATTCACCTGCGTGTGGCAGAGAAAGCAGCGTGCAGACACCACGTGGTTCACGAGGGGCCGCTCGGGCAGGCCAGTTAGTGGCGCCAGCCGATGTTGCACCCTCTTCCATGTTTTGCTCACGAGGGGCTGAGCTCTACAGCCAAGAAATACTGTGGTTGGACAGGCCGTACTGGCTCCTGGGACTGCAGGACCAGAGCAGGGTGACAGGCCGCTGGGTGCCATCGGAGGAGTGGGGGTTCCTGTGTCAAGGCCTCAGGTGGAAGTGGACATACTGCAGAGGGGGTCGCAAATGCTCTGAGGTGAAGGGCTACTTCTGTTGTGTTTTATTTTAACTTCCAATCTGTCACAGACTGATAAAATAAAACTGCGTGACCAGAAGAACAATCATGCTCGGATGCCAGAGCAATGTCAAGTTGCTGTAAAAGTTGCTAAGTGTTTTTACTTTCAGTGTCTCCGTGCCTCTTCACGGTCAGGTAATCAGCTGCAGCCTGCACTTTGAGCCTCTGGTCAGGGGAGCCGCAAGATGTGCCTGATACAGGTATTTTTTTTCCCCTTTTTTAAACATCTTTATTGGAGTATAGTTGCTTTACAATGGTGTGTTAGTTTGTGCTTTATAACAAAGTGAATCAGCTATACGTATACACATATCCCCGCACCTCCTCCCTCTTGCGTCTCCCTCCCACCCTCCCTATCCCACCCCTCCAGGTGGTCACAAAGCACCGAGCTGATCTCCCTGTGCTATTGGGCCGCTTCCCACTAGCTGTCTATTTTACATTTGGTAGTGTATATATGTCCATATCACTCCCTCACTTCGTCCCAGCTTACAGTACCCCCTCCCTGTGTCCTCAAGTAATCACATTTTCAATTTCAGTGCTTGTGACAGGTCTGTTTATATTTTCTATTTCTTCTTGGTTCAGTCACGGAAGATTGTGCTTTTCCAAGAATTTGTCCATTTCTTCCAGGTTGTCCATTTTATTGGCATAGAGTTGCTTGTAGTAATCCCTCACGATCCTTTGTATTTCTGCAGTGTCAGGTGTTACGTCTCCTCTTTCATTTCTGATTCTATTGATTTGAGTCTTCTCCCTTTTTTCTTGATGAGTCTGGCTAATGGTTTATCAATTTTGTTTATCTTCTCAAAGAACCAGCTTTCAGTTTTATTGATCTTTGCCATCGTTTCCTTCATTTCTTTGTCATTTATTTCTGATCTGATCTTTATGATTTCTTTCCTTTTGCTGACTTTGGGGTTTTTTTGTTCTTCTTTCTCTAATTGCTTTAGGTGTAAGGTTAGGCTGTTTATTTGAGGTGTTTCTTGTTTCTTGAGGTAGGATTGTATTGCTATAAACTTCCCTCTTAGAAGGGAAGCTTTTGCTGCATCTCATAGGTTTTGGGTCGTCATGTTTTCATTGTCATTTGTTTCTAGGTATTTTTTGATTCCCTCTTTGATTTCTCCAGTGATCTCTTGGTTATTTAGTAGTGTATGTTTAGTCTCCATGTGTTTGTATTTTTTACAGATTTTTTCCTGTAATTGATATCTCATCTCACAGTGTTGTGGTTGGAAAAGATACTTGATACAATTTCAATCTTCTTAAATTACCAAGGCTTGATTTGTGACCCAAGATATGATCTATCCTGATTGGGTTTTGGAGCTGGGACAGTCCAGGCCTCTGGAGTAGCTGTCCTGGAATACATGTGCTAGTGGAGGTGGCGTCCTGGACAATCCGACCGCCAGTTAACTGTGGCTCTCTGAGGGTTTGCAGAATTGAAGACAGTGTCAAGTTCTCACCATGGCTTCCTCTGCTGCTGGGGCTGCCTTCTTACTCACTGTCCCTGTGCAGACCCCTAGATATCTCTTTTCTTAGCCACCTTCTCCCTAGCTAATTAGTCTCTCACTTTCAGTGAGGCTTATCTTTTATTTATTTTATTTACTTATTTATTTTTGGTTGCATTGGGTCTTTGTTGCTGTACACAGGCTTTCTCTAGTTGCAGCGAGTGGGGGCTACTCTTGTTGCAGTGCACAGGCCTCTCATTGCGGGGGCTTCTCTTGTTGCGGAGTGCGGGCTCTAGGCGCACGGGCTTCAGTAGTTGTGGCTCGCGGGCTCTAGAGCGCACGCTCAGTAGTTGTGGCACACGGGCTTAGTTGCTCCGCGGCATGTGGGATCTTCCCGGGCCAGGGCTCGAACCTGTGTCCCCTGCATTGGCAGGGGGCTTGTTAACCACCGCGGCCCGGGGGAGGCCCAGGGTCATCTTTTTTTAAAAAAAAAAAAAAAAAAAAAACAGAAAAGAAAATCCGTCCTCCTGTCTCTTCCTGATGTCCTCTGTCACTCTGGATCTTCTCAGGATAAACACCCAGTCTGTACCGCACTGTGGTTACCTCTGCTCCTACTCCGAGAGACGCCTTCTTGTTTCTTCTCAGAATGTTCCTGCTACCTCCTTGTCTCACGTGAAACCTGGCTTTCTCCCTTGGCCACTCCCTTGAGTAGAAGCCACCTGTTTTCCCAGACTCGCCTACACACTCAGCCTTGCCCCCAAGAAAAGCATCCCCATTTGAAGCTTCTACCATTTGGCTAGATCACTTGTGTTGATCCTCTTTGCTGTTATCTACTCAGTCTCCTGGTTACACACTAACTTCTTGAGAATGTCTACACTGGCCTCAAGTCCTCCTCTCCACTCTGGTTTCTGTAACCATCCAGGGTAACTTCAGCATCTACAAGGGCAACCTATCCAGCGCCCACTTCCCCGGGGCCACATCCCCAACCTTATCATCTATTCATGCTCAGCCGTCAAATAATAACTTCTGAAATACTACTCTGTGACCACAATTTAAAAATTCATTGATTCAGAGACATTTTTGAGCGCTGGCTATACTCCAGGCACTGTTAGGTGCTGGTAGTACAGAAATGAAGTGAACTACTCTTAGTTTGCTGTGCCAGCTCTGATGACTATGCCAAAACTTTCTGTCTCTTTAAAAAGCCGAATCCTATCCCTGACGTTTTCACTCAGGAGATAATCCAGCTTCCAAACTTCTCAGAGAAAATGGACACTCGAGGGCGAATTATCTTCCTTTCCTGGCACTTCCCCCCTCCCCACCTCTCATATATGCATCCTTTCCTTCTGTTTCAGAGGAGGTGGGGTTCCTTCTTGTCCAAAGCTCTTTCCCTGACCCGTGTTCC
>NW_006798707.1:2104453-2158980 GCF_000442215.2 Lipotes vexillifer | reverse complement strand
CGTGTTCCAGGTTCCATACTCTTAAGCCACTTCTAGGATTTTGCTCTTTCAATGATCTCTCTCTCTCTCTCTTTTCCCTCTAAACTGTAACTTCTCCACTGGTTCCTTCTCATCCTTCTGAAGAATCTCTTCTTCCCATAAGGATCCCTCTTGGCCACCACCCCTACTAGCTATTTCCCATTAGCTCTTCCTTTAATTCTCTAAACCCCGTAAAGAGGTCTGGCTCATCTTCTTCCTTGTCAATTAATTCCATAACCCACTCACGCCTGGCTTCCCCCAACTCTAATGCACGGATGTTTCTTTCACTGCTTTTCCCACTCTAACATGGCGCACGTTAACTACCAAAGCAAATGCTTTTCACTCTCAGCTCACTTGCCACTCCTGCCTTCCTGGTGTCCCTCTCTCCTGGTTCTCATCTTTCCTCGCTGCTGCTTCCTCGTCTCCATCTGTCTCCTGACTGCCACCAGCTGCCGCCGTCCCCAGAGTTGTTTTCAGTCCTCTCATGTTACAGGCTCGTCCTGTGGCCATTCCCCCGGTCCCGTGCTACACGGATCACAGATCTGCATCAACTAGGATGGCTCTCCCTAAGCTTCAGCCTCACATTTTTGGCTATTTATTGACTATCTCCACCTACTTACCACCTAAACACCTCAGACTCAATATATTCAAACTCATTGTCTTTCCCCTCAACTCTGGTCCCCTCCTTTTTATTTTTTTAATTTTATTTTTTTTATACAGCAGGCTCTTATTAGTTTTCTATTTTATACATATTAGTGTATGTATGTCAATCCCAATCCCCCAATTCATTCCCCGCTGCCCCCCGCTTTCCCCCCTGGGCCCCTTCTTAAGTTTCCACTCTCTACTCAGCTATCCGGCCATAAATTACACAGCAATCTGCAACTCTCCCTTGCTTTCTAAATCTGAGTGTTCGCAAAGGCCTGCTGGTGGAGTAGTTCCACTGTGTCTGAGGTACTTCTAGAATCTGCCCTTTCCTCCCCCTCCCTAGTGCCACTGTTTCAGGGCCTTATATTATCTTACCCGGACTAGTTATCCCAAGTGGTTTTCCTACCCCTGGCTTCTTCCCACTTGAATTCATCCTCCACACGGCCATCAGACCTATGGCATAAGTGAGATAATGTCACAGCTCTGTTTAGCATCCTTCCAAGACTCTCCATGAGTAACAGGACATACTCTGAACTCCTTACATGCAAGGCTCTTCATCCTCAGGCACATTTCTTTCCCGCTTCATCTCCCATTACTCCCTTAACTCACATACCCTAAACATGCAACTTTATGAATTATTCCCAATCTTCTGAATGCACCTCATCAGTCCACGAGCACTCTACTCTCTCTGGGACGTCCTCTCCTGGTTATCTCCACAGCGTAGTTCTGTTAGCACTTGAAGATGCAGCTCTAGGGAGTTTCTGTAAAACCCCACAGAAGGGGTTTTTTACCCCTGTATTTTACGCCTGTGTTATGGCTCTCCGCACAGGCTTGTATTACTGTATCTGCATATCCGCCTCCCGTACTGGAAGGCAAACTCCTAGGGCACCTCCCCATTTCTGTGGCCACCCCTCCCAACAGAGGGCTACGTCTGTAGGAGGTCCACAAATGTCTGAGTTGAACGGACACAAGGCTTTTCTCTTTGACAACAGGACCAAGTTTTTAACCTCTGCATGCCCTGACGTTCTTAATAATAGCGCTACAGAGGCACAGCAGGTGAGGAATGCAATGGTTTCACAGGTGACTGCCGGGTGACAGAAGTGGCTAGAAGTGATTGTCTGTGAGCGGTGTGGGGCAGAGTACTTTCGCTTTTCACTGAATTTCTTTGTGGAGTATTTGTTTTTGTAACCACGTTCATGTTTCTTTGATAAAAGTAAAAAACATAAAATTCTTTGGGTACTTCCCTGGTGGTCCAGTGGTAAAGAATTTGCCTTCCAATGCAGGGAATGAATGCAGGTTTGATCCCTGGTTGGGGAACTAAGATCCCACATGCCACGGGGCAACTAAGCCCACGCGTCACAACTACTGAGCCCGGGCGCCTCCACGAAGATCCCGCCTGCTGCAACTAAGACCCGACGCAGCCAAAAAATAAATAAATAAAAAGAAACAAAGAAAAAAAGAAGTCAAATGCTAAAAAAAGAAAAAAAAGAAAAACTTCTTTGTTGGTTATGAATAATCTATCGATATGTCTACAAACTGCAAAGGACCATTTTCTGTGTGTTTGAAAGGACGGTCAAGTTCTGAGGGCTTAACTCCAAGGGGGCTGCATAATGAGCGTGTGCCGATGACCAGGGAGCAATCCTAACGGGAGGCTGTACCTCCGGGGTCACTTGGCCAGCAGAGCCCTGTGCCTGAGAACAAAGCAGCAGCCCCGCAGAGAGAATAATGCATTTGCTTCGACAAGTCTGCTTACGTACACAGATCATTCTTACCAATGTGTGTTCACACACGTGGGTATGTGTGTTTGTGTCTATGGCTTTTAAAAAAACATACAAAAATACTTTAAGAAAATATCCTTTTGTTTCTTCTACTCCCCGACCTGGGCACAGTGTGGAGGGAGCAAGCCTTTGAAAGCTATTTCTCCCAGCTTAAGAAAACTAGAATTTTAATGTTAGGCTGAAGATTTTCACACACACACACACACACACACACACACACACACACACACACATTTAGTTAAAGGAAGTGGGCCTGAATGCTGGGCAGCTTAGTGCAGAAAGGGTGCAGCTGAGATTTCCACTGAGACAGCTGTACCCTAGGGTCAGGTGGCACTGCCATGGACAGCAGCAGACCGAACAGCTGTATCAGCCAGCACGAATCACAAGTAGAGTCTTTCAAAGGCCAGAGATGAAGATAAATCAATCCTTGCTAAAAACATCCGATGGCTTTGGGGCAGAAAGGCATACTTTGCTTTGCTATGTAATTTCCTCAGTCCTTAACTACAAAAGTGTATCAGAATTGAATTCTAGGGCTCATCCTAAATGGGAGCCGAGTCACAGGTACCTCGGTGCTGTGTCTGCAGCCTCAAGTGGGTGACTCATGTCTGTAAAATTCTGAGAGAAAGTACCAACCGACCCGTTGCTTAGTCATCTTTCGCATGGATGCTGGGTTCATGAGCTCTGTAAACTATAATGAGCGATCTAGCCTTTTACCATCTCTTTATTCTTTTCTAAACAGTACAAATTACATCTCTAAAAATAACTTCATCTATGCAAGTGAGTCACTGCAACCTGACAAGCTTCCACAAGCTACCCAGCTAAACTGTAATATTTACTTGTGAAGGTACAAATCTTACTGTCATATTAGCCCCATTTTTTTTTTTTTTTTAAGATCAAAATTTGGTAGACTTGGGGAAGGGAGGAGGGTTTCATCAAATGTTTTAAGGAAAACACGGTTTACTCCTAACCTTTGATATGGGCAAGGGCTTTGGGGTGGAGGTGGGGGAAGAAATCCTCTGAAAGCTGTTTCTGACAGCTTATGAAAACCAGAATTTTAATATTTCAGGTTGAAGATTAATCAAAGACTCTGAACTATTAGTAAGGGGTGCTTATTGGCTGTTGAAGGAAAAGTATCAGTAATCTTATTTACTCTAAAGTCCTGAACTGTGAATTTATGACATTTTTGACAAAAGACCCAGCCACACTAATAAATGCATCTTATTAGACACTCACCTTTATCGTCCCAGTAGCCGGTTCCCTCACCGCGCCCTGGATTCTCTAGCCACACAACTAAACTTTGGTGCTCCACCCGTTTGCTGGGTAGCTGTCCAACCCTCAGACCAGGCCTGCTGGTCTTCAGCTTGCTTGCCTTTCTGGGCCTGGCATTGCCAGCTCTCAGCAGCCCCACCCCAGGCCTGTTCCAGTTAGTCAACAAGTACAATGAATGCAACCTGAGGCAGGAGCAGGTTACCTGCAAGGAGCTTATACCTTCATAAATTAGGTAGCAATACTGAAATATCAAAGCACTGTGAATCTACACTCTGGCTGAAGCCAGAAGACTGGAAGGGTTTCTTTCTCATCAGTGTTTGGTCAGGAATGGAATTACTGATGCCTCTAAACCTAGGAAGTTTCCACTGCTGTTTCAGCTTCTCCTTTAAGAGATCAGACCACTTGGCCATAATCGGATGGCCACATGATCAGCCTCCCCCAGGGCACAGGGGTACTTTAGAATAGAAAGATGAAATCACTGGCCCATCTGAAAATTCCCCAGGAAATGGCCTACAAAGCCCACTGCATGGCTTCGACCTGGGCAGAGGCTGAGTCACATTAAATCCTTCCCATCTCCCGCTCACTTGACTTGTCCCAAGGAGGAGGCCAGCTGGAGTCACCTGGCCTCTGCTCCTCACCCTGGGGAGCAGCTGCCCCCTGAAGGGGTACCTGCTGCAGCCTGTTGGGTCTGGTCCTTTCCGCTCGGACTTCACTAACTCAGCCTCAGTCCCGGGCACGTGCCATGGCCTGAGCCCTACCTACAGGAGCTGTCGCTCACGTCTACACCCCACTGTGGGCTCCGCCGCACTCTGGTTTCCCTCAGGACGCACTGTCCCGTTGTCTCCCTGTCATTCTCGCAAGTTTGATGTTACTCAACCTCCCCAAGCCTCTTTCCTCACTTGCAAAATGGGGAGAATAACTATCTACCTCTCGGGGTTGAGATGACGAAAAGACACCTGTAAAGGAAAGTGCTTTATAGGCTGCAAGTGTGCTCTGAGCATCACACCCTCCCAGCTCAGTGAGGGGGTCCCTGGGCTCCTGCCAAGTGCCTGACACCGTGGGGGTCACTGCACATAAGAATAACATAATTTAAAAGATCAATTAGCCCTAGCAATCCTGGACCTTGGCAAGCAAAGTAACAGGAACAATGAAGCAAATACGCATGACAATTAAAGAACCATTCAATATAATACATGTTAAAGTCTCACAATTACGTTAATCAGATTGAGATGGAGGTGATCAGGTTAGAAAACTGGAGATAGGTTTTAAGAAATGGTGCAAGAAATATATGGAGGTCAAGGAGAGACGGCAAAGAGGCCAAAGTTGAGTGAGAGAGAAAGCCCGGTGGGCAAGGGGAGCCTTGTCCTGAGAGAGGCCGGCGGGCACTTCCGAGCAGAGGACAAACACAATGGAAGTGGTGTTTCAAGGCGATTAACTTGGTGGCAGGGCGCAGGAGCGACAAACCAACCAGCTGCCAAGAAACAATCCAGGAGTGAGGTGATTGGCTCTAAACTGGGGTGGAGGCAGGGGAGCGGCAAACAGGGATAAGTAGCACCTGCATTTCCAGAGCACGTGAGGGTTTCCAGTTGGCTTTCATGTGATTTAATCTTCACAAAACCCTGTGAAGTCGGCAGGATAAACAACAGTACCATTTTACAGGTGAGGAGACAGTCTCAGGGCCAGTGTATGGTGAGGCTGGAAACTCAACCCAGGTTTTCTGACTGCGAGTGAGTTTTCCTTCTACTATGTGCGTGGTTCTCAAGACTAGCTACGCATCAGGCTTACCCAGGAAGCTGTTTTTAAAATATGCAAGTTCAGCAACGCCCGCCCCCTGCCCCACCCATTCTGGATTCTGATTCAGTAATAGAGGGGGGTGGGGAGATGAGAGAGGCAGGGAGGTAGGTGTCCAGGTGTCGGGCTTTTTCAGGACTTTGACGGGTCCTGATGTAGGATCGGGGCTGGAACCTTGTGGGACCCAAGTGGACAAAGCGGGTACAAGAAGAGGAGCAATTACCCTCCATTCCAAGATTTGGAGCCTCAGTTCATGGAGTCTGGTCCTGCCATTAAACGCTGGGTGGAGCAGAAGCTGTTCAATCCAGGGAATCTGGTAAAAACTGTCTCCTAGCCTGGGATGCTGTTTCAGCTCCATGTGTCTGTCTTAGCTCTTATCTTTTATCTCCACCAGCCAGAGTAAAGAGAGTTCTGTGGATTCCGGAAGACTGGCGGAGAGCAGTGTCTGTGAAGCCCACGTCCTGTGTTGGGGGGCTCCGCACTCTCCGAGGCCTGAGTGAGCACGGGTGCTGCTGGGCCCCAGCCTCCCCATCTCCTATCGCTCTCCACTCCACCTGCTACTTCAGCCCTGTCAGTTCCCAGTTCACATGGGGTCTTAGGGAAGCCCTCTCCAGCTTCCTCGGAACCTTCTCCAGTTCCACAGAACTCTGGAAATCCCTACCCTGCTGTGGGCTTTCTTGGTCTCACAGACTTCCCTGCTAGACACTGAGCAACTTGCTGGTGGGCACTGTCTGGCACCAGCTTGTTTTTCTGACACGGGAGAGGCTCAGTGACTATTGGTTTACCTTGTGTGGTCTCTGAATCTGAGACAAACTGAATAAACTTCTGTCCAGTTCTCAGCTTTCTGTTCCAGCCCACCACCCTTTCGAGCAAATATGAACTTCTATGAAGGCACACGTTCACTAGACTGTTCTGACTTACACTGAGGTTGGAATCCCGGAGTTGGGCCATGTCGGCCTTCCCCTTATTTTGCGCCTTTGTCCAAGCAATAGGTTGCCCCTTTTATTATATGGGGTTCATCCTCCACTCTATTTCCGTCCCGGAAGCTACAGGATTTAAGGGATTTTGCCTTAATAATCATTTCCCCATGAAATAGCCACATTACTAAACCAAATTGACACAATTTCAAACCAAAGCAAAAAACTTAGTATTTCATTTATCCATGATACGAATTTATCATGGATAAGTGTTTGATTTCTATTAGGCTTTTTGAATTACAGCTCTGAACATAGTTCGGTCATGGACCACCATTGCTGCTTTTGTGAATAGTTAAACTGGAATAAATACTAGAAAGAATCTCTTATCTCCTGTTTATCATACCCCACCTTCAAAGTAGAATCTTAGGGCTTCCCTGGTGGCGCAGTAGTTGAGAGTCTGCCTGCCGATGCAGGGGACACGGGTTCGTGCCCCGATCTGGGAAGATCCCACATGCCACGGAGCGGCTGGGCCGGTGAGCCATGGCCGCTGAGCCTGAAAAAAAAAAAAAAAAAAAAAAAAAAAAAAAAAAAAGTAGGATCTTAAAACCTTTTGGATGCTTTCCCAAAAGAATTCTCCCAATTCTCTACCAGCTAATATTAACTCTCCCTTCTCCTCTCCTCTTAAAAGGTATTTGTACCCACTGTATCTGTACTTTCTACAAACATGCCAACCAAAAGTTAATGCCCTTAACAGTAGAAACCACCTCTAAAATCTACCATGTGCCTAGAACTAAATGAGTAGTCATTTGAAATTATTAAATGTTACTAATTAGCATAAATTTCATAAGCTGAGGGTAATTACCAAGCTTAAGCACACATCTATGAAACTTCAAAATCCATTTTAAACTTGCCAATTTCAAATTGATAGGCAGAGTCTTCCAATGTTACATTGTACAGTTAACTTTCCTGGTTGGCCCTTTCCCTTTTAACTAATGGCTCTATAAAGGATGAATGTGGGGGTGATACCTGCTTTCTGTATGTATCTAAAATCTTTCCCAGTATTATGATATTGCTTCCGTTTCTATATGTTAATGGAACCCTTACTGTAAAGAGCATGGACATTTACCATACTGCCAAAAGCAATGTATGGATTCAATGCAATTCCTATCAAAATCCCAATGGCATTCTTCACAGAAATTTTAAAAAATCCTAAAATTCATATGACACCACAAAAGACCCCAAATAGCCAAAGCAATCTTGAGCCAGAAGAACAGACCTAGAGGCATCATACTTCTGGATTACAAAATATATCACACAGCTACAGTAATCAAAACGGTATGGTACTGGCATAAAAACAGACACATAGACCAATGGAGCAGAATAGAGAGCCCCAAAATAAATCTACACATTTACAGTCAACTGATCTTTGACAAGATTACCAAGAACACACAACGGAGAAAGGATAGTCTCATCAATAAATGGTGTTCAGAAAACTGGATATCCACTTGCAGAGGAATGAAACTGGACAATTATCTCACACCATATAAAAAATCAACTCAAAACGGATGGAAGACTTGAACATAAGACACCAAACTATAAAACTACTAGAGGAAAACACAGAGAAAAAGCTTCTGGACGTTGGTCTGGGTAAAGATTTCTTGGATATAATACCGAAAGCACAGGTTAACAAAAGCAAAAATTGACAAATGGGATTGTATCACACTAAAAAGTTACTGCACAGCAAAGGAAACAATCAACAGAGTGAAAAGACAACCTATGCGATGGAGGAAAATATTTGCAAACCATATATCCGATAAGGGGTTAATATCCAAAATATTTACGAAACTCACACTCAATAGCAAAAAACCAAGTAACCCAATTAAAAATCAGGCAAAGGACCTGAATAGATATTTCTCAAAAGTAGACACACAAAGGGCCAACAGGTGCTCAACATCACTAATCATCAGAACCACAATGAGATATCACCTCACACTGTTAGAATGGCTCTTAGCAGAAAGACAAAAGATAACAAATGTTACCAAGGATATGGAGAAAAGGGAACTACTGATGGGAATGTAAATTGGTTCACTAATTATGAAAAATGGTATAGAGATTCCTCAATAAATTAAAAATAGAACTACCATATAATCCAGCAATCTCACTTCTGGGTATATATCCAAGGAAATGAAATCAGTATCTTGAAGAGATATCTGCATTCCCATATTCACTGTAGCATTATTCACAAGAGCCAAGATACGAAAACAACCTACATGTCCATCGAGGGATGAATGGATCAAGGTAATGTGGTTTACATAGACAGTGGAGTATTAATCAGCCTTAAAAAAGAAGGAAATCTTACCATTTGTGACAAAATGGATAAACCTGGAGGGCACTGTGCTGTGTGAAATAAGTCAGACACAGAAAGACAAATATTGCATGATCTCACTTCTATGTGGAATCTTATAGTCAAACTCTTGGAAACAAGAGAGTAGGACGGTGGCTGCCAGAGTTGTGGGGGAGGAAGAAATGGGGAGATGTTGGTCCAAGGGTACCAAGTTTCAATTATGCCGGATGGATAAGTTCTGGAAATCTAATGTACAGCATGGTGACTGCAGTTAACAACACTGCATTGTATACTTGAAATCTGCTAAGAGAGTAGATCTTAAATGTTGTCACCACATACAAAATTAAGAAAAGGAAAAAAAAACAGGTGACTATGTGAGGTGATGCATATGTGAATTTGCTTGATGGTGTTGACCATTTCACAGTGTGTATCATAACATCTAGCTGTACACCTTAAATATATACCATTTTTATTTGTCAATTATACCTCAAAAAAGCTGAAAAAAAGAGTGGCATGGATATTTAAGAGCCTTCTTTCCTTCACAATACGTTGACAGGTTGATCTCTCAGAATTTCTTTCTTTGAACAAGAACACCAGGAACTATTTGAAGACTGGCTGAGTCACGTCCCTGCAGCTCGAGGCACAGTGGTGCCCGTGAGGGCCCGTGTTGTGAGGAGAGGAGGTTATGTTGGTTCACTCCCTGGGCGGGTGAGACCTTGAAGGAACAATGTCCCCGATGCAGCAGGAAGTAGCCCTAGTGGCAGGTGGTGGCTCTGGTCCAGCTTGAGGCCCAACCAAATCAAACACACCCAACCACCTTGCATTTACAAAAACCTCTTCTATTTGAATGAGAGGTGAAAACTCTAAGACTCTGGGTCTGTGTTCTTCTGAAGAATTCCATACATGTGAAGCAGCTGCCTCCCTTTATCTCCGACACTGTCAGACAAGTAAAACATTCCACAGAGCTTTAGCTGTGTGTTCATGGACGGCTATCATCTTCTAAATCGGGAAAACCAAATAAGATGCTCTACATCCTCTTTGTCTCCAAGGCTCTGGTACATAATCTGTATATGTCAACTTGGTGTTCACGTACCCACTGCATAACTGACGCCCGCATCCCAGGCAAGCAGGGCAAGATCATATCATTATAAGAATCAAGAAATAATAGCATTACATCATTGTGTGAGTAAGATGAGGCAAGGCAGAGCTGAAAGGGCTCAGCGTTTGAATTTAAACGTTTGGGACCTGATTTAATCATTCTGCATTTACCACCTGTGGGATCTTAGGCACGTTACTAAACCTCTCTGCTTTCTACTTTTCCATTTGGAGAATGGCAATCGTGATTTTTATCTGGCAGGATTGTTGTAAGGATTATGAGACAATGCACATAAAGTATCTAACACAGTGATTGTCTCACAGTGAGTGGTCTTTAAACGACAACTATTAGTGGGATGTGGATTGAGGGCCCAGATACTTTCTCTTCCATAGAAACAGCAGAAGATATCAACAGACTGAAGGAAGAATCTTGCCATCGGGGTGAACAGGACTCGTGGTTCAGGAGTGAGAAGATGAAGGTGGTTTCCAGTTTAGGTTCAATCACATCCATGACCAACAGCAGCAGTAGCCAAAACCCTCTCCAAAGCATAAAGCCCACAAAGTGGAAACAGAGGTACCAGACATCAGCACTAAATGCGCTTGTTCTTAGATCTGGTCCTTTCTTAAGAGATAATTTTAATATAATTTTCTGGAGCAGTGGGCTATACTGATGATTTTCTAATTTTAAGTTCCTTGAGGGAAGGACCATATCTTATCTGTGTACCTGATATACTGCCTGGCTCAAGAGATGGGGCTTCAAAAAATAATTTTTAATTGAATTAAAGTAGTGGCCTTAACCCTGTTTTCCAGGCCAGAGTAGAGAAAAATAGCACATGTACTATAAACAATGCCAAGGCAATATTCCTTCCAGCATTTTCATAATATGTATGTTAGCCAAGTACTGCTAAGTATTATTAGTCAAGTACTGTTAGAGCCTCTGATGTGATCTTCAGCGTAAAAAAAAAACGACAAGAACAAAATCCAAAATATCTTCAGATTATTTTTATTGAACAGTCTGGGTTTGTTTTTACTCTTTCTACAGCCCATGTTCATATCTGTAGCCTCCCTTTTATGGGCTCTGAAGCTATAAATCTTAAAGAAGACAGATAAGGTAGGCACCTTGTTAAACAAAATCCCCACCAATATGACAAACATTCAAACAGGAGTGGCCTGCCTTTATCTCGTCGCCACCCAGTTTTGACTGGAGTCTGTTTCCCTTTCACAAAGGGTTTGCTGTCTGAGAAGTGAACATTTTACCCAGGAGACCAAAAGTCACTCCCCAGCAAGGTATCTCCCAAAGGAGTTGTACTGTCTGTTCCAGAGTGCGTGCTGCGGCTGCTGAACTAACTCTCCAGGCTGCCGTGAGTGCCTTGATTTTTATCTATGGTTAGAGGGATTGCGTTTTCTGATAACCTCAGTCCACTCCCCTGAAAACGTGGGTATGTATCCATATGCTGACTCATTCTGGGTGCAGAGAGCACAGAATCCCCTACAGAGGGTGGAGACTGCAGAGGCTGAAACTTCGGAGGAGGAGGAGGAGGAGGAGGGGGGGGCCAAAAAAAAAGGAGGAGGAGGAGAAGGAGGGGGGGGGGAAGGGGGTGGGATGGAGAGAACAGCAACCCAGAGGGCTAGATTGATTATTTACAAGCTTAGTTTGCCAGCAGCCAGATAAGGGATGGATCCTGGCTGGTGACTGTTACCCTGCTGCTTCTTTTAGGTCTTTCACTTAATGATAAAGAAGATTTGATGTGTTTATTAAGTCATTTGGTTGCCCTGGAAGTTGGACCTGTGCCTGTGGTGATAACTGTTTAGCAATGACTCCTGTTTGTTACAAGCCTCAGCTTTTGTTTGCTGAAATGTGGGATTTAGTTGCATCTTTGTAGGTAGGAGATACTTTTAAAGGGACGGTTTTTAGGAAATTTAGATACATAGAGCTTGCCTTTCACTGGGAAGGATCACAACATAGCTTTGCGGCATCTCTCTGCAAGGAATAATCCCCTCGGCACACATCAAGTGGCACTACACACTGAGAGTATGAAGACCACTGATCCATAGAGGAGAACCAGACAGGATTCTGACCAGGGCACTGGGGCTGATCAAAAGCATGGCAGCCAACAACGTTTGTGATCTCAGGGGGACCCATCCCCAAAGTGAGTCACTTGCACAGCATGAGGAACACCAACTGATAGTCACCTTTTCAAGTGATGGGTCTGCTCCTTGTCACATTCTTAGAACTAATAAAGATTTATTTGTGTTACTACTAATGACAGTGTTCCAGTTCTTTTTAAAAATTACTATGCAATGTTCGATACATGTCAAAGAGTACTTGTAATGTAATGTTTAACATAGTGAAAAAACAGAACGTGAATGAATCCACACTCCCTCTCTGAACAAAGACACTACCCACAGGTCGAAGCCCCTTGTGTGCTCCCTCTTCCACTCGATCCCCCTGCCTCTCTCCCCAGAGATAACTACTATCCTCAAATATCTGTTTGCCATTCTTTTGTTTTTTAAAAACATGGTTTTAATGCCTAATTCTGTATCCCTAAATAATATTTTATCTGGTTCTGCTTGTTTTTGAGCTTTTTATGTACAAATTCTATCACATAGTATGTCTCCTGTGACTTGCTTCTTTCAGTCAACATTGGGTTTCTAAGATTTCATCATTACTGTGTGCAGATATGGTTTTGTCATTTCCACAACGGTGTAATGTTCCATGGGGTGAGTTTAACACTAGTTATTTATCTACTCCCCCATTAGTTTGTACCACGACTAACAATGCCACCATGACTATTCTTGTACACGTGCTCCTCAAACGCTTTTCCTCCTGGGCAAAGTCAAACAAATTTCTCAGCCTTCCTGCAGTGAGGTAGAGTCCCATGATTGAATTCTGACCCATGGACTGTGTACGGGAGGGATAAATGCCACTTCTAGACCTGGCCCCTACAACCCTGGACGTGCTGGTCTGAGGCAGAAGATGCAGTGGAGGATGCTGAGGCCGCAGGGAATGGTGCAGCCACTGAATAGATGCAGCCAGGTCCCAGGATGCCTGCATGAAGCAGAGCCCTCCCCCACTCCCTAATGACCGCTGGTGAAGTGATAGCCACAGAGGTGGGGGTTGCTTGTTGTATGTTAGGCTTTCCTGACTACTACAACCTCCATTAAAATAGATTAGAGTGTGGGTATGTATGTAAGAAGGGGTCAGGTCAGGGCTGGGGGTGAGGAGAGAAGGAGGGAGGTGTGCCTATAAAATGGCACCAGGGATCCTTGGGGTGATGGAGACGTTGTGCGTCTTGGTTGCGTCACTGTCAATATCCTGGTTGTTGATAATGTACCACAGTTGTTCAAGATGTTACTGCCGCTGGAGGAAACTGGGTAAAGGGCACACAGGATTGCTCTGTGTTATCTGTTACACTCACATGTAAATGTACAATTATCACAAAGGAAAAAGTTTTGAAAAAACTACGAAAGACGGTATGGTAAATGTGGGGGAGTATTAACAAAAGGAGGAAGGCAATTTCTCCCTTGTTTTTGGAAAACAGAAATGTAAAGTGGCATTAGGTACAGAGGATGGCCCTGAGACCCAGGCGTGTGCCCCAATGCACATGACTTTGCCCTTGGTTTCTTCACCTTAAAACAAGGACAATACCTGCCCTAAAACTTCACAGGGCTTGGGGAGATACAAATTACGTGAGATGATAAATAGGAAAGTACTTTGAAATATTGAAAAGTTTTATACAGGATGCTGAAGACACATTTCTAGTAACAACTTGGGAATGACAAAGCGTAATACAAATCCCACCTAAATTTTTAAGAGCTGGAAAGCTGCGGGCTCTGAGTCTTTGTGTTAACTCAGCAACCAAGATTGAGGGGATGTTAGGGATTGCACATCCGTGGTAACAAGATAAAAGTACTTGTTCCAGGTGCAGACAGAGTGTGAAATATGCTACTTCTAATGTAAGAAAGAAAAGAATCAAGAATATATATTTATATTTATTTTATTCACATAAAGACACTCTG
Source organism: Lipotes vexillifer (assembly GCF_000442215.2). Classification (NCBI taxonomy): domain Eukaryota; kingdom Metazoa; phylum Chordata; class Mammalia; order Artiodactyla; family Lipotidae; genus Lipotes; species Lipotes vexillifer. The sequence continues at coordinate 2,145,103 of NW_006798707.1, read as the reverse complement.
CAAGCCGGAATTGAAAATCTAATAAAAGTGACAAGAAGAGGAACAGGGTAGATTGAGCAGGGGTGAGGGCGAGGCTTTTCATAGTGCGCATTTTTTTTTAACTAGGTGAATATATTGCCTATTCAAACACTAAAATGCAAAATTTAAGGGACATTCTTAGGGACGGTTCCTATATTGTGTGTGTGTGTGTGTGTGTGTGTGTGTGTGTGTGTGTGTGTGTGAGAGAGAGAGAGAGAGAGAGAGGGAGAGAGGGAGAGAGAGAGAGAGACAGTTACTTTCGTTTTTCTCACGGCCTTACTTAGTTCCAGGAGGATGAATTTTGCTGAGTGTTATCACGGGAGTGTGTATTTGTGTGTTCCCGTGTGTGTGTGTGTGTGTGTTAGTACAAGTCTGCATATGCCAGAGAATTTTGGACAAGGTCTTACCTCCTTCATGTCTCCCCACATTGGAAATACTCAGGAGTCATGGAGTGGGGACCACTGGTGCAGCAACCCCTGCTTTTCAATTTTCTGCCCCTTACTTTATTACTATGTTCAAGAACACCAACTGATTTAATTATATTATCGCTTTACATGGGGAAACTGAGGCTGACCTAACTCACTTTACCAGACAAAATGAGATTAGAAATAGCAGCTGAGGTCCTTCCTCCCACTTCTGCACTACAACCACTAGTCAGTAACTCCTTGGGTCTTACGTGGCTTAAAACACAAATGCTCTCAGGGCACTGAAGTTAAACCCAGGTTGTTTCAAAGGACTTTCTAGTTGTTACAAGAATTAAATTTGAAAAGCTGAAATCAAGAAGCAATTCTTTCTGACTGTGTTGGTTTTCTGCAGCCTCCACGATCTCGGCCATAATGGAAACAATGAACCATGTTGGAGTAAACCGTCTTTGAACCTTTGAGTGTAGAGTCTCTTTTTGTCTACTCTCTGCAGAGTCCACTAAGCCTGCAATCTTGGGCTGTTCACCTCCCAGAAGAATGGGTCTTTTGAAGTATGCTGTCGTCTTGGTTGGAGGCCAACTGCGCATGCTTTCATCTTCCTGTAAACACAATGTTCAAGCACTGTCCCATCGAAATGGGTTCTACCTTCTCATTGACTGACTGTGGTGGAATGATTTGAGCTGAAGGTTTGGCCCACTCCATTCTTCCAACATAAAACAAAGGTTATGCCACTGGGAGATGCTTTGCTGAGACCACAATTCATTTCTGAGGTCTCAACCAAACACGAGCTGGAGGATTAACTTTGCAAATTCTTTTAATTTGTCTGACACAGGAGACAGTTTACAAAACATATGAGGTTTCCAGGCTACAGCCAAATGAAAAAATAAGAAATATTAGCATAGCCAAAGAGGTTTTCAAAGAAGACTGTTCATTGGGAGAAGCCTCAGGGAATCTGAGTACAGCAGACTGTGAGTTCCTTTAGAAAATGAACATATCCCATTCAGCCCTATGTCTTTAGTATTCAGTATGGTGCCTGTCACGAAGAATATGCTTAAACATTCATGGAGTTAGTTAAATGCAGCTGCCACCTGGGAGGACATAAAAAGACAAACCCCATTTCTACAAATGTTAGGGCCTATAAAGCTAAATGAGACCCTACGTCTAACCTGACAGACTAACTGGAAAAATGCACAGAGCTAAATTTGTATCTTTATTGGGAAACAAACTGAGGGGTGACAGTGGTTTAGGTCCGAGATTGCTGGGTGCCTGGCATTTAAAACGTGAATGTAGTTTGCTAATACCCTCGCCTCATGGATAGATTCGTTTTGTAATTATCTTCACTAGACTCACCTGTATGCAAAGTTTGCTGATCAGTGGCAGGTACTATGGTTTCCCTGGAGACAGGGAATCCTGCCTTAATCCACCTTTTCAACACTTGGGAGAGTTCAAAAGACTCACAGTTCAAAGAGACAGATTCATAGTTGGCAGCATCAGAAGTAGCACTGGGAGAAGTAACTCATTTACAGAAGAGAAATAAGACGTAGGATTTGTACCCACCATGTACACTGGGGAAGGGACTCTCCTGATGATGTACATACCTAGAGTCTTTTAAGTGTTATAGAAGTGGCAATACACATACACTACTATATTACGTATATAGTATTATACAGTACATGTGCTGTGCTCCCCAGCCTCTTTCAAATCATAGCACGTACTCAGAAAGTGCTATGATTTTATGGCACTATGGGAAAAGTTTATGAGGCTGGCAGAGGTCACTGACCATAGGGTCCAGCTTCTCCAAGGACTGAAACTATCAGTAGCCTATCTGTAGCCTGTCCGCAACCCAGCAGTATGTCCTAGCGCGTGGGCTGGGAAGCTTTAGTGAACTGTTGAGAACAAGAGTTCTGGAAAGGTCTTAGTTCAAATGCTGTTCCCTTGTACTACTAGCTGTGCGACTTCTGGCAAGTTACTTCATTTCTAGGTGCTTTAATTTCCTCTACTGTAGAATGGGGATAAGTAGCCATCTTACAGGGCTGCTGAGAGAATTATATGGAATTAGGAATGTAAGGTACTTACTACAGTACTTTGCACATAATAAGCATTCAGTAATAAGTGACACTATTTATACAAAACAATGGCATTATCATCTTCATCATCACCACCTATCATTAGAGGTCACTTCTTATCATCTTGGTAACCTCTGATTGAGAACGAATTAGATAAAGAAAAAATACCAGGTTGACTGAGACAGATGAAATGTGAATAAGATGCCTGCCTACTAATGAACTTTTTATTTGTTCATTTTAAAAATTGTGGTGAAAACATACAGAACATAAACTTACCATCTTAGCCATTTTTAAGTGTACAGTTCAGTAGCATTAAGTATACTCACATTGTTGGGCAACCGTCACCACCATCTATCTCCAGGACTTTTCTCATCTTCCCAAACTGAAACTCTACCTATGAAACAACAACTCCCCACTCCCTGTCTTCCCATTCCCCAGAACCTCTATTCTGCTTTCCGTCCCTGTGAAATTGACTACTCTAGGTACCTCATATAAGTGCAATCACACAGTATTTGTCCTCTTAATTGTGTTTTGACATTCCCTTCACCCTCCCCTAACTGAATACAAGGGTTTAAATCTAGCCAAGGGTCATTGTCAGTCCAGAAGTCACTCCCCAAAGCCTCTTTCAGTACATTCCAGGCCAGGCCATGTCAAGAATTTGGACCACCTCTATGGGAGGAAAAGTTACCAACAAGGTTTCAAGTTCCAAACCAGAACCCCATTCAGTGTGAAGTATGACTGAATCCTTTTGTTAAGGGTTCAGTCAGGCCAAATAGCTGTGAATCATCCAAACTGGGGATGACCAGGGGTTTCTAGCTTGGGATAGATTCCAGGTGAAGCTGGTGAGAGCCTCCACCACGCATTTGTTTCATGTAAATGTTCACTCGTTGACTCTTCACCTGGATATCCAGTGGCTCATAAAATTCAACATATCCCAAACTGGGCTCAACATTTCCAAATCTGCTCCTCCTAACATAATCCTTGCTTCAAATGATGGCATCATTGGCTGTCTAGATGCCTATGGAAGAAATCTGGGAATCATCCTACTTCTTCTTAGTCCTTGACTGGGATCAACTACTAAGTTTTGCCAGTTTTACTTCCATTCTTGAAATATTTTCTTTCCCTTCATCTCTATCATGACTGCTCTAGCTCAGGTCTAATTATTTTTTCCCTAAACTATCTTTTTAGGTTTCCAGGTTCACATTTCAAATCACCGTCTACATAATCTCAGAATAATCTCTTTTTATAAAAAGCAAATATATGCCCCTTCTCTACTGAGCATTCTTCAGTAACTTCTTGCTATCCTCAGGATAAAGTCCATTTCTGTCAGACTGGTTTACGATGCTCTCTGAGTTCTGGGCTCTTACAGACTCGCTAGCTCAATCTGACACTCTTCAGGCTCTATTATATTGATACATTAGAAGGATTCTAAGCCACTTACAGTTCCTCACATATACTCTGTGTCTTCCCACAGTGCTTTTGTTTATGCTAGCCTCTCTGTCTGAAATGTTCTTACAGCCCTCCTGTCCTACCGGGTTGGGTGCTCCTTCTCTGCATCCCCCAAACATCTGGTGTATGCCTAGCACTGCACTTTAAATGTTTCACTGTTGTTTTTATATGTTTATCTTCCTCACTAGACTGAGCCATTCCAGAACAGGCAGCATTCATCCGATATCCCTAGAGTCTTGAAAGTGCCTGAACCAAAGCAGATGTTCAATATGTGGTGAATAAAGGACTAAATCAACAAACAAATGAGAATAACTATGGCACAGGTCAGGTCTGGATGCCACTGGAAGGAAGGAAGGAAGGAAGGAAGGAAGGAAGGAAAGGAATACACTTTGGAAAAGAAGTAAAACTGTCTTTATTTGAAGATGACATATAGAGCGTACATAATATTCTAAGAAATCTACTAAAGGTTAACATACAGAAGTCAATTGTACCCCTATATATTAACAGTGAACAATTAGACTATGAAAATTTAAAAAATACTCCATTCACATTAGCTTAAAAGACTTAGGAATTAATTTAACAAAAGATGTACAAGACCTGTATACTGAAAACTATAAAACACTGCTAATGGAAATTACAGAAGATGTAAATAAATGAAAACATACACCATGTTCATGAATCAGAAGATTCAGTGTTTCTAAGATGGCAGTTCTCCCCAAACTGAGCTATATATTCAGTGCAATCCCAATCATTCTTTTTGTGAAGAAACTGACAAGCTAATTCTAAAATGTATAGGAAAAGGTAAAAGATCTAAACAGCCTAAACAATTTGAAAAAAGAAACACTAGGTTAAAGACTTATCCTACCTGATTTCAAGGCTTACTATAAAATGAAAGTATAGATACATAGATCAATGGAACAGACTAGAGATTATAGAAATAGATATACACTTATTTGGTCAATTGATTTTTGGCAAAAGTGCCAAGGTAATTCAATGAGGAATGGACAGTCTTTTCAACAAATGGTGCTGGAACAAATGGTTATTAGTTTACAAAAAAAAAAAAAAGAAAAGAACCATGCCCCTTACCTCACACTATACACAAAAATTAACTTGAAATGGATCGCAGACTTACATTTAAGAGCTAAAGCTATAATCTTTTTAGAATAGACAAGGCAGAAATTCTTGCTGAACTAGATTAGGCAAGAATTTCTTAAGCAGGACACAAAAAGCATGGCCCTTAAAATCAAAAAGTAATAAAATGGACTTAATCAAAATTTATTTTTTTTTGCTCTTTGAAAGACATAGTTAAGAAAATGAAAAGGCAAGCAACAGATTGGAAAAAAGATCTTCAGAAGATATAACTGAAAAGGGGCTTGTATCCAAAATATATAAAGAATTCATAACTCAAAAATAAGACAACAATCCAATTAAAAACAAAAAAAGATTTGAACAGACACAACATAACTTACTTGGCAAATAAGCACATGAAAAGATGCTCAACTAGCCATTAGGGAATCGTAAATTAAAACCACAAAGAGACACTACTACACACCCTATAACAACTGAAATTAAAAGGACTGATAATAGTGAGTGTTGGAGAGGATGTGAAAGAACTGAAGTCCCATACACTGTTAGTGAGAACGTAACAACTTACAGCCTTTTGGAAAACAGTATGGCAGTATGCTACTGAGTTAAACATATATTTACTATATGATCCAGCATCCCCACTCCTAGGTTTTTACCGAAGAGAAATAAAAACATATGTCCACACAAAGACTTGGGAAAGAAAGAAAATATAAAAGACTATACTCTTTATGATTCCATTTTTGTGAAATTCTATAACAGAATAAACTATAGTAATGGAAAATATGGTCAGTGGCTCCCTGGGGCTGGAGGTCAACGGAGGGGATTAACTGCAAAGCCACAAGAGAAACTTTTTAGGGTGATGAAAATGCTCCATGTCTTGATTGCGGTGCTAGTTCTATGACCATACGTGGTTGCCAACATTCATTTAAGTGTTCACTTAAAATGGGTGAACTTTACTATATGGAAATTACACCTCAAAAAAGATGGAAAAAAATATGCCTCATGGACTTACGAAAGTTGAATTTGTACAATTAGGAAGCACACAGTATGCAAATGGAAAAGTCATTAAACCTTAAATCTGAGCATTATTTTCTGGCTTTTTCCTTATGCTGAACATTACTCAGTTCTTCAAGCTAGCGTTAAGATGTCAGCAGTACAATACTGAACACATACTGTTGTAAAAGTACTCAACCTGTCTTAGTATCTTAGAACTGAGCCATTCAAACAGGAAAAATAATTGGATTTAAGAAACCTGGTTTCTAGTCCTATTCTTCCCCTAACATCATGCATGGCCTTGGTCCAGGCATTCAGCCACATCCTAACCCTGTAATACAGAGAGTTTTCAGAGATTCTTAACCTGGGGTCCATGCACCCTTCACCTCCTCCCCCTCCACAAGGGTCCTTGGATAAAATTCAGGGCATCTGGGAACTTGCATGGGAAAAATGTATGTCTTTATATTCACTACTTTTAACTGAAATTTAGCATTTCCTCTAATTATGAATACAGGCAACCAACTGTAGCAGTGTTAGCAGTACCTTGACTTCATTATCAAGAGAAATCACAGATATTTTTATATCACATTGTGGTTGTTGCTCATATCTTCAAATGTTCTTTATGCTCATCACTATTTCAAAATTGCAGTGGTTATTAGATTTGCCATGGATATTGTGATTTAAGGTATTAACAAAGAAGCTCTTATATCTCTGTTATTACTTTTTAAAGATTTGATAATAGTATTTTAATATAATTGGCTTCCTTGTGGTACTATATAATTTATTTATTTTATGCATTTTAAAACACTGAAGAAAGGATCCATAGGGTTCACCAAAGGGGTCTTTGGCACAAAAAAAATGTTAAAAACCCCTGGGCAAGATGACCTCTAACCATTCGATTAACTGCTAAGAATTCTATTCAAAACTGGCATTTTTTTTTTTTTTTTTTTTTGCGGTACGCGGGGCCTCTCGCTGTTGTGGCCTCTCCCGTCGTGGAGCACAGGCTCTGGACGCGCAGGCTCAGCGGCCATGGCTCACGGGCCCGGCCGCTCTGCGGCATGTGGGATCACCCCGGACCGGGGCACGAACCCGTGTCCCTAGCATCGGCAGGCGGACTCTCAACCACTGTGCCACCAGGGAAGCCCCACCCCTTACTTTCTCAACTAAATTATGGGGAAGGAAAATGGGTGGTGATATCCATTATTTGCGTCCACATTTCTTTTCTAAAGAAAGATTTTCAAGATTTATGGGTCTTGACTTATTTGGATCCTGCTTTGAACAAACCAACTGTAAAAAAAACATGTTTGAGACAAACAGGGAAATTTGAACATAGACTGGGTATTAGATAATATTAAAGAATTAGATGTAATAATGTTATTTTGGATACAGCTCTTTTAAAAAATTCTTATCTGTTAGAGATGCATGTTGAATTACTTACAAGTGAAATAATTGTTCACATTTGCTTCAAAATATTCCAGAAAATTAAAAAAAAAAAAAAGAAAGAAGGTAGACAAAACTACAATATGGGTGATGGGTACATGGGGGTTCATTATATTTTTCTCTCTGCTTTGGTGTTTTGAAATTTTTATAATGAAAAGTATTTTTTAAAAAAGATTCATAGGCTATCAGGATAGATTCAGCCCACAGAAATGCTTGGATTGTACTCTGTATAAAAAAAAAAAAATCAAAATCATGTAAAGGAGCATGCAGCTTGCCACAGTTCCTACCGCTCCCACTTGTCTTAGAACCTGGGCTACCCCACATCTGTGTTGCCTCTTTGGCTGTAGGTTTGCATGGACTTTGTATAATGAACCATTATAACTGACCACATTACTATGTCTAAACAGGTTAAATCTAGTTTTTGATAATCAGGAACTGGTAATTCTTTTCTGTTTGTTTCATTATAATAGTTTTTTGTTTTTATCCCCAATCTTCATTTAAAAAAAAATTGAACTATAGTTGATTTAAATTGAAGTATAGCTGATTTACAATATTGTGTTTCAGGTGTACAGCAAAGTGATTCAGTTACATATATATATATATATATATATATATATATTCTTTTTTACATTCTTTTCCATTATAGGTTATTACAAGATATTGAATATAGTTCCCTGTGCTATACAGTAAAAATCCTTGTTCATCTCTTTTATATATAATGGTGTGGTCCCATACTCCTAATTTCTCCCTCCCCCCCTTTCCCCTTTGGTAACCATAAGTTTGTATTCTATGTCTGTGAGTCTGTTTCTGTTTGTAAATAAGTTCATTTATATTATTTTTTAGATTCCACATATAAGTGGTATCATATAATATTTGTCTTTCCTCTGGGTCCATCCATGTTGCTGCAAATGGCAATATTTCATTCTTTTTTATGGCTGAGTAATATTCCATTGTATATGTATACCATATCTTCTTTATCCATGAATCTGCTGATGGCCACCTAGGTTGCTTCCCTGTCTTGGCTATTGTAAATAGCACTGTTATGAACATTGGGGTGCATGTATCTTTTGGAAATAAGAGTTTTCGTCTTTTCTGGATATATGCCCAGGAATGGGATTGCTGGATCATATGGTAACTCTATTTTTAGTTTTTTAAGGAACCTCCATGCTGTTTTCTATAGTGGCTGCAGGAGCTGATAATTCCTTAATTAAGCCACTTATTTTTCTCTTTCTATGGCCACAGAGTGAAACCCTACTTGAGCCAATATATTTGTGCCACTGGACAGGGGATCACAGCTAGACAAACTGTCACCATCACTGAGAAGTGACACTAGCTTCATGCCTCACTGCCTTCAGATCAGTAATGTCTTTGGTGAGATGTCCACTTACATTCCTGGGAGATGAGACAGTATATGCATATCTCCCAGTGCATGGATGGTCACTGACCCTCTACGTTTGTTCCTGGGACTTACAGTTCTCTGTGAAACTCCAAAGGCTTTCGACATTCATCACATACGTGGGGATACTGCCAACCAATGACCTGAAGCACTATAGTAATATCGTTTATTAGCACATAGGCTCTGGAATCAGTTCCTGGATTTAAATCCTAACTCTGTCACAGTGAATACATTTACTCTTTCTGTGCCACAGTTTTGTCATTTGTAAAATGGGGCACTACTAGTAATTATCCTCAGAAGGATGCTGTGAGGAAGAATAACAATATATGTATGCAAGGTACTGAGAACAACTTCTAGAGCATGGTATACATTTAATATCTGTTAACCATTGTTACTGCAACTATTATCTTCAACAACAGCAAAAGTTTTGCAACCAAAATAATGCCCATGTTTCAATAATACTTTAAAATTGATTCTAAGAAAAGGTTATACTGAATGAGATTGATATTATAAAAGTTACTCTTTGTAAACAGCTTCCTTTCTTTCATTGAGTGAGGTGCCTTCTTGGGTTACCATTTGTTAATTTCAAAGCCGCTGCATATGTTTTTAAGTCAAAATCACTGAGTATTCATGACCTTTCTTTAATCAGATAAACTCACTTTAGCAATTACTTTACTCCAACAATTACAGTTGAAAAGAATAATATAACATATATAAGAGGGTATTTGGTATTGTGTATCTGATTTACAACCTCTTTCCTTACAAGAAGTCCTTGAAGGTCACTGAAAAGGTCTCACAAGGTATTAGAATGAAGAGAGTATTCCCAATGAAAATTAATGAAATGAATTCTCAAACCAGGATCAGAAATTACAAAAAAAAAGACTTTCTGGAAGTAGACTCTAAACATGAAACAGAAGTCTCAATTTGAATCAAAATAGTGACAGTGGTTGCTAAAGGACTGGAGCTATTTGAGCTGTAAACCTTGAAGAGGGTGTGTTTGTGTGTGTAATCAAAAGACGAAAACCACTTTGCCCAGCAGAGCTAACCACTTTCAAGGAAGTCCAGGATAAAAATTAACCCAAATGTTTAAAGTATCTAAAATACCCATAGTTTTCTTAATCAAAGCAAAAAGGCATTTTGCATTAGAAAGTAGATTTTCTTTTTATCTTTTTCTGTATTTTTAAACCATTTTGAACAGTACAGAGAACTGATTGGATTCACTTTTTGTTCATAATCAATTTTAGTTCCTGTTGCTTTGATAGTTATTATTACTACTAAAATGATAAAATTAAATCACAAAGCTTTACATATCCCTGATCTGAGGTAAATATATTAATTCTAAAATAATATCACACTTTTTATGAATCTGGCTTGAAATGAATTCTAATGCATATCATTGTGGTTCCTAATTTTAATCACTTTGTTGATTCTGATTTACTCTTCAAATCTATTTATTTATATAAAAATGAGATCTGTATCCAAAAAGCAAGCAGGTTTGGGAAACCACACAGTTTTGGTTTTACTGAATTATCTAGCAGCCATCTTGTTTGTTGCTGCTAAATATTCTACAAGACATTGTTTCTGTGGCAAAGAGATGAGTTCACACCACTTTGCTCAGGAGCTGAGTGGCTGTCAATTTCACAGCTTTGCTTTGAGTGGTGAAACGACAGTGACACATCAATGCAAATAATTTCCTTGGTTATACTAGCAATCACACAGCCTGACACAATCAGAGCTTGGAAGGGGCATTTGCAACAATAAACAGAAGGCTCTGATTTTTACTTAAAATTTCAAAAGCTGTCCTGATTTCTAGCTTATTGGCCTTGATTACAGGCCTATGAGGAAAGAATTATTTAAATGACTAGCAGAATTAGTCTGCAGTTGTCAATTTCCTCTAGCTTTCAAAAAAAAAAAAAGAAAAAAAAAAGTCTTACCAGAAACTGAGCTCTCTGTAAAGCAAAATTACTGTTTTCTGGACTAATGTAAGCTTAAAACTAATGAATGACCAAATGAGTGGAAAGAGAGACAGATAAGGACAAATACCAAAAGAAGTATATTAGGGAATCTGTGTGAACTTTAATTATTGAAAATAAAGAAAAAAAATCAGAGTAAGAAACTCATCATCTGCTAGAACAAATAAACCCTGCCACCTCCTTCTGCCTCTGCTATAACAACTGTGAAATGGAGTAACAGAGCATTCAAAGTCCTACTAAGACCTACCTGAAATAATGGACAGAGCAAAATACAATGAAAATTATTTTCTTCTTTTAATTTCTTTTGAAAATATAAGATTGTCTATAACTAACAGAAAAAGCTGTATTGTTGTATTTACATGATGACATATATAGATATAACATATATGACAATAATAGCACAAACAAGGGGGAGAAGGAGGAGCAAAGCTGTTATATTTTACCAGAATTGTCACTATTAAACTGAAGTAGACTGTGTTAAGTTAAAGACAGATACTGCAATCTCTAGAACAAACTACTAAGAAAATTAAAAAAAAAAAAGATAGCTAAAATATCAACAAAGAAACTAAGATGGTACACTAAAAACATTTGTTTGACGCAAAATGAGGCAGTAAAAGAGAAACAGAAAAGGAACGAGACAAACAGCAAACTATATCAAAATGGCAGGCCCCAATCCAACTACACCAATAATTACATTAAGTGTCAATGGATTAAACTCTCTAATAAAACAGCAGAGTTTGTTTAAATGTACACAAAAGCAAAACCCAACCATATGCTGCCTACAAGAGACACACTTTAGATTTAAAGGCATTAAAAAAAAAGGTTGAAAGCAGTGGTCTGGAAAAGGTATACCAAGCAAACAATAAACCAAATAGAGCTGGGATGGGTTATTAATATCAGATGAAATAGACTTTAAGACAAGAAATATCTAGAGACAAAAGGGAACATTCCATAACAATAAAAGGGTCAAAACGTCGGAAGATATAACAATTATAAACGTACGTGTACCTAAGAACAAAACCGAAAGAACTGAAAGGAGAAATAATCCTTCCTGCATTTGTTAGTAGTAGCTACCTTCCTCAACCAAAGGCTTTCCCCAGTTCCTGCCAGGAAACCCTTTCCTACAGCTACAGCTATAGCTCCTTCCAGCTTCTGGTAACCACACTCTCCTCTTGCCCATGCAGTCCTAGGGAAGGTAAAGACTCGCTGCTGCTGCTAACCATCCCTTTTGGTTTTCTTTAACTCTGTCCACACCTTTGAACACAGTCCTTCCATTGAATTCTCCCTGGTTACCTGTATGATGTGCCATCTGTTTTCTGATGGAAACTTGACCTATATCTAAACTCCTCTCCTTGATTTGAAAGAGACTAGTAGTTTCTTACTAAATAGGCATTCTCTCTTTCTCACTCAAAAGAACTCTGATTTTTAGTTGGGCATTTGCTGCCCCAGAAAAAGAACTACACTTCCCAGTCTGCCCTAGCACACATGCTGAGGCCTTATGAACTAAGTTCTAGAACGATGACATGTAATTGGAAGTGGTGCATGAGACTTCTTCAAAGTCTCATTAAATGAGAAGGTTTGTACCCTCCTTCCATCTTTTCTCTATTCTCTTACTTGGATTGTGACAGCTGGAGCTCCAACAGCTTTTTTGGCCTATACGCAAGAAAGTCACACCCAAGGGATGATGGAGTATAAAGTTTGAAGGAATCTGGTTCCCATGTGACCTTTGGATATGTCATTCCAGCCCTGGACTGCTTCCTTATACACGAGAAAGAAATACACTTCTATCTTGCTTAAACCATTGTTTTTCAAGTGTTTATTACCACTCCATCCTGATACACATGGCCTGTGAGGCACTATCTTATCTGGCCCTGACTCTCTTTCTAACCTCTCTCATGTGACTCTCTTTCCTCCCTGTGCTCCAGTCACACTGGCTCATGCGAAGCCCTTTGCTACCTTTTGTAGCTCTTTGCACAAGAGGACTTTCTTTCCCCTGAAATCTCTTCACTGAGTCTGAATGGCTGCTCATTAAGGTCTCAGCTGAAATGTCAGCTCCTATGAGAAGGCTTCCCTGACCATCCTAACAACAGCTCCCCTCTTAGCCTCTTTCAAAGCCCTCTGTTTTGTTCCATTATGGTATTTGTCACCATCTGTAACATATATTTGTTAGTTTACTTCTTTATTGTCTGTCTCTCGTTAGACTCCATTAGGGACAGTGTCTCTCTTTCCAATTCTCTCTTATATGTATAACATATGAAGTTTTTCTCTGTGTCACTCGTCACTTTGTTCCTTGCATACAGTAAGCGAGCTTAGAGAATATTTGTTTTTAAAAATGCGTATCTGTACCACACCTTTATCTGATCTCTTTTCTCATTAACTAGATCAGGGGTTGGCAAACTTCTTCTGTAAAGAGTCAAAGAGGAAATATTTTAGGCTTCACCATTTTTGTTGCATATCCTTCTTTTCTTTCCCCTAACAACTCTTTAAAAACATAAAAAAACATTCTTAGCTCAAGGGCCATATAAGAATAGACTCAGGGTGGAGTTTGGCCCATAGGCTGTGGCCAACCAACCCTTGCTCGAGACTCTATGTGTCTTAAGGTCAAGCCTGAGTTATTTACTTATATCCCCTGGGACCTAGCACAATACTGAGCACACAGCAGGTGCTCCATCAACTCAGAACTCAGGTGAATTGGATTAAATTGATTGGGTTAGGGGTCGAGGAGAGAAGAAATGAAATGGAATACCTAAAATGGTCAGATTTGGTCTAATATGTATTTTGCCAGGGAGATTAGGCCTATGGTCCAGGCTGGATGACTCAGAGGGTCATTTACCAATAAGGAGCTACAGGTAACTGGAGAAGACCTCAAGACCCTCTCCTTCCAAGCAGCAACCCTGCGACCTGAGGCAGCTGCATTCCTTATAGTGCAGCTGACAGGGGCCCATGAAAAACAGGCAATTTTCCCCTGTGGCTGCTTTTGTTCTGTGTCACTGTGCCTTGCTATCTGGTTCTCTTGTCATCCAGTGTTCTGAAAAGCTGCTGCCTTAAAGATAGCATCTACCTCCAGAGGTAAATACGGCTTGGCAAATACAGAATTACCTACATAACCACTACAGATAATTCTTAGATGATGGCCGGGAAACCTTTCTGAAAACAGTTTCTGAATGAAAGCAAGTCCCTGATACTGCTGTGGTTCCAACTCTTGTGATATGTTGATATGGATGAAGGAAAGAAAGAAGGAATAAATGGATGAAAATTCTCCATGGCCAGAGCTCCCACTCCTGGAACTGCCAGAATGCCAGGAAGTTGCAGTGTCTCCTGAGAGATCCCGGAATCCGTACAATGTTCCTTCTCCCCTAGGGCATTCTTACTTCCGAACACTCTGGCAAGGTCTGAGGTCACAGCCATCAGCCTCAAGAGAGGAGTGCCTCTTTCCTCTAGCATCCAGAATGCTCAGAATTATTGCCAGCACCTGCCCTCTCGACAAACCTCTTCCCGGGCCTGGGCAGAACAGAGGGTGGGGGAGAGCAGAGACGTTATCTGTGTCCTGCCAGGTCTTCAATCTGCACAGAGAAGTGAACCAGCCACAGAAGACTGGCTCCATCTCTAGGCGCTTCCTTCTTCCTTTTTCTTGTTCTTGAGATCTCAGAATAATTCAAGGCAATGTTCTATCATTAAGTCTCTGCCACCCCATATTCAACTCCCATCTTCATGACAAGAAAAAAGGGAATAAGTGGTCCCATGGGGGTTGTAACCAAGCAAGCAGATGCTTTCAAAAGAAGGTAAGTTTCAGATGCCTAACTGTATGACTGAATAAAATGCATTACCTAACCAAGCTTCACTATGATGTTACAAGTCCTACATTTTAGATATAAGAAAGAAGCAAAAGGGTGGAAATAATTTATTTAAAGACAGGCTGTGAGTTAATGACAGAGCAGGAAACAGCATCAAAGTCCCCTGATTCACAGACGAGGTCTTATCTGCCAAAGAGCCGAGAACGTGGGCCGTGACGCTAAGAGCGGAGAGCAAATGGCCTGGGGAGGAAAGGAGTAAGATCCTAAGGAAACACTTTGGAAAAAGTAAATTAAACAAATCTCGAGGTCCCTGTACCTGTTCTAATGAGTGTCTGGGGCTTCTATGTTTCTGAAGAAGGTACTCAAAACTAAGTGAAAATATGACTTTAGGACTTAATTTTGCACGTGACAGAGGAAGGTAGAGAAGGGGCTGTAAGAAACAGTGGATACACAGTACTGTGGGGAAAACATTCTTTGGGGAATAGACCTTCCAAAGGAAGAAGAACTGCCGTGACACTGAACGCACTGAGAGGAGAGCCGGCTGGAGCTGAGAGGTGGACGCTCTTTTATCCCGGAACAGCTCTCCTGCCAGGCCCCGCCAGCACAGGCAGCCTTGAGTTGCATGTGGAAAACACAGGTGAGAAAGATCAGTGCCGAGGATATCTTTTTTCCCTTATATCTGATGTGATCTGACATCATCTTTTTTGAAAATGGAATCATGGCTAGGAGACCAAAGTAAGTTTCGGGACAAACTGTTGAGATTTCATGCCACTTTGGGATGAAGAAATCGGTCGAAGCAGTCATCTAATTTACTGTTTGTAACTGTCCTCCTGTGTGTCCTTCCTTCTGCGTCCTTCTCTCACAGCTACTCCCGGAGGCCTCAGACCATAGCCACCACCATTCATGGCAGGGTACAGGTCCCTATTGCTGAGCTGGGCTAGAGGAAACACGCCAGACTAATCCCCCAGGCAGCTGTCCAGGGTCATGAGACACAAACCAAGCATACAGTCAGGATCTGGGGTCAGGTTACCAGGCTAGAAACAGAATCACTGGCATCAAGATGGTGGGGCAAAGTGGACAGAGCAAATAGGAAGTGAGATCTCAGAAAGCAATTAACACTCAGAACAGAAAACCAAAGCCGTGATAAGGTCAGAATGAAAAGTGAGAGCTGGAAGCAGCAGTACGAAGTTCCGCTCAGTAGAGCCACGGAAGACGGTGAGCAAAGAGGAGAGTGCCAGGAGGCCTTGACTGTGGGACTTCCTCTTCCACCTGGCCCTGTATTGTAGGTTAAGCTCCATCTGCTGATGTCTCCACAGGACTTACCAACCAAATCCCCAGTGACATGAGAGGGAACTAAAACAGAGGGAGGCTTGTCCTAGTGATTTGAACAAGGTCATATAGTTAGTTGGAGGCACACCCAAGATGAAAATCTTCACCTCTCCAACTCTCTGCTTATCTGTACGCATAATTAATATAGAGCAACGTGCTTGCATTTTTCAGATGCATTTGAAAAGATGGTCCCAATGTAAGACTAGTTATCGAGTAGGAGCCCCATATGAAGCACACTGCATGACAAGGTGGTTATCACTGGGAAAATGCCTTAAACGACAGGGATAACCAACTTCTTAGAAGTACGTATGGCCAACTCTCAATTATCTCTATGTAGATTATACCGTGGTAAGGTCTTCATTAGAGTTTTCTTCCCTCTACGACTATGGACATTTTGGGGTTTCTTCCCCTACTATCTGTTGATGTGACATCAGGTAAGACAAATTAAGAACTATTTTAGCCTAAGCAAATCATAACCAAGAAAGTAAAACTGCTGGGGAAGAAAAATCCCCCCAAGTCATTATCTTTACACTGACAGCTTGGCTAGACAGGGCCAAAGCTGTGCATCCTGAAATAGTTTATTTAAGTCTAGGGTAGTTCCACATACTGAGTGAAGTCAACCCAAACCCACTGCTTTTCTGTAACTGGACTCGGGAGAGCTGAAACTTCTGTGCCTTTGGCTTGAAGTCTGGGCATGTTGCATATCAAATTACTAAAGAATAAAGCTCGTAGCTGACTTGCAACTCAAACCTGGCACTGTGGGTCACTGGTTCTTATATAACAAAGAAATATACAAAAGAGACTCTAACTGATCCATTAAGCGAAAGCTGGAGCAATGTTTACTGACTGATTAATATAATACAACAGGAATTTAAATATGCCTACTGTGTGGAAAACACTGAGAAGTCACGTCAGGAATTCATGAAAACATAGTCCCACCTTTAAGATATATATTATATATTACCAAAGTTACAGATTTTTTTCACTTAATAAGAATGATAACCAAATGATCAAAGCACTATGTTTTGAGTAATCTTGAAAGTTTTGAGGCCTGAATCTGGAAAGATACTTTGAAAACATAAATCTCTCTAGGGTAGGGTTTCTTAAATTCAGCACTACTGACATCGTGGACTCAATAACTTTTTGTTTTATGGACCCGTCCTATGCACTGCAGGATATTTAGCTGCATCTCTGACCTCTACCCACTAATGCCAGTAACAACAACCGCCAGCCCTGGTCCCCTACCCGTCGTGACAAACAAAAATGTTTCCAGACACTACCAAATGTCCCCTGAGCAGCAAATGATACCTTGTTGAGAACCACTGATCTAGAGATATTTTCTCTTGAAGACCACGCAGTAAATAGACTTATGCTAAAGTAAAAGGAACCAAGTCAGGACACTAAAGTTTGTCATATTCATTATTACACGTGGTTTAGTACATTTTTAAATGAAGGCTGACATGCTAATAGCAAAAGTATACTCACTGTGTACAAGAAAACAAAAATCTTTCCACATCAGCAACAGAGTGAGTTTTGTAAAGCCTTCTGCGTCATATTCCACGACACCCCTAAGTAATAAAAACATACACACAAACAAAAAACCCTCATAAAAACAAGGTATAAAGGAGATGGAAACAAGTAAAGAATATATTCATAAAGTCAGGGTTATTGAATCCGAGATGCATTTAAGACAAGTGAGTGTTACCACAGGAAGGATGTGGGATTTGGAATGAAAGCAGCTAGGTTTAAGTTACAGCTTTGCCATTTTACTATCTGTTACAACCTCGGGCAAATCACTTAACCTTTGGAGCCTCAGTTTCCTCATCTGTAAAACAAATATAATCATATTTGTAAACTTCATCATGGAGTTGTGAAAAACAAGTAAAGTAAACCATAAAATGTTATGCAAATGTTAGTTACCAGTGATGAGCAAAAGGACAAATGAAGAAATCACTGCAACAATGACCCTATGTCTGTATAGTGATAGTGAAGTCTCACTCACTTAGGCACTGAACAGTAACAAGCAGTGACAATATTACTAACTACAGGATTATATACTACTTTCTTCCAAAGGATTTGGAATCCTTTCTCTTGTGTCCCCCTATCCTCCCCACCAGGCTCAAGACAAAGTAGCAATGTTAGCTGGGTGGACACTGGGTTCAGATGGGAGATGCACGCTTCATGCGTCAATGGGGAACAGCCTCTGAGCACGGAAGGGCCTGGAGAGAATTCTGATAGGCTCACCTCCCCCATTTCCCTCAAGAGCTAAGTGCTTGGGGGGGTGTTACCATAATGTGCCAATACTAACCACACAGCGAGGACAAGGATAATGTTCTCTCTTGTCCATACAAGGAGGCCTTTGT
The DNA here is from genome assembly GCF_000442215.2 of Lipotes vexillifer. NCBI lineage: Eukaryota > Metazoa > Chordata > Mammalia > Artiodactyla > Lipotidae > Lipotes > Lipotes vexillifer. The sequence goes on along the minus strand of NW_006798707.1, from coordinate 2,126,774 downwards.
TGTCCTTAGAGATGCCTTCATCCTGGCTGAGTCAGGCCAATCAGACCATTAATACTGATGGCCTCCAGGTTTAAGTAGGAAGGAACAGTTGAACTCATTGGGAAGGTAAGGGAACGAAGGCACTGAAGGCTTAGTGATTTGCTCAAAGACTGTTGATACATCACTAAGATCTGCTGACTTAAGTCAACAACTCTGTTCACCAGTTTGTATTTCTTTTAAGGATATGTAATTTACTCAACATTATAACACTGATAGCTAAACTTTTTAGATCCTGCATTCTGTAAGCAAAAACAAGCACAGAATCCTTTTCATTACACATATAGTACAGTATATGGTAGTACTTGTATATGATTTCGTAATTGTATACAAGTACTACTATATTATATGTATAAAAAACCCACAAAAATGTACATAAACCAAATGAGATTTAAAAACAAGTGTAAATTCGATTTTCACCCTTTTCGTGAATGCCAATGGAGTGAGGTGGGGCACACACCCCTGAGGTATGTGCACCCTGCTTTGGAGGTCATTGTATTAATGTCTGCATTTTCGATTATATATAAGAAAGATAATCTTACTCAAAAATGAGGAGACTAACGGTGCCATTTATTAACCACTGTTTGTATCATAAGCACTTTCTCAAAATGCTCATAAATAAAGCTGAAAAAAATCTTAAGTATTAGAGACTCACGTGAGAGACAGTCATACTGTTTAGATATTGATATTTCTATTTTGGGGATATGACAAATTTCACTGTGGATAATGAGAACATTTCTTGAAATTGTTTTGAGGAGTCAGAAATTTTGCTTATAATTATGCCACATTTGTAAAATTATATCCCAACCTTATTTTTTTTTTAAGATTTTTTTTGATATGGACCATTTTTAAAGTCTTTCTTAAAATTGTTTCTGTTTTATGTTTTGCTTTTTTTCACCTCGGGGCATGTGGGATCTTAGCTCCCCCACCAGGGATCGAACCCATACCCCCTGCCCTGGAAAGCGAAGTCCTAACCACTGGGCTGCCAGGGAAGTCCCCCCAACCTTATTCTTGACCTCATCTTCTCTTTCTTATTCCTTTTGCCCTAATTTCTTCATTTACTTATTTAAAATTTTAACACACACACACACACACACACACATACACACCACTTCTCTGGAATAAGGTGGGAGATAACTAGACCACCAAAACCCTTAGGGCTTAGTCCCCCCAGGTAGGTAGAGGGATCCACCTTTTAAAGAAGACTGTGAGGAAAGTCCATTCCCCAACTAAGCCCTGAGGGGAAGGTTGATAAGGGCTCTAGCATCATTAAGGAAACAGCTGCAGAGCAGCCCACCACGGGCAAAGGCAAGGGCCAGAGCACAGGGAGGGCGGGAGGCGATGCCCACCCTGGAACTGCAGCTACACACTTCCCTCCTCCCTTGTGGGGCCTCCTTCCAACTCCTAATCCCAAGTGTGAGTCATCGCGATGGTGTCTAATGCCAGACTTCCTTCCCGAATCTCTGTGGCCCTGTGGGGAGCGGTGGTCCTATCAGGAGACCTGAGTCCTGGGAACAGGATCCCAGCCTGGCTTTCTCTCCCCGAGGTGTGTGACTTCCGCCGGGTGCCTGAACTGGCCAAGGTTTCGGGGCTTTCTTCAGTAGAATGTGCCAGCTGTGCCTGCCTGCTTCACCTCATGACTGCTCTGTGATGACGGAGGTGAAAGTGCTGTGCAGACTATAAAGAGCCCGAGAAGAAGCAGGCCTGACGCCCACTGTTACTGCAGTGTTTGGGGCTAGTCATGCGCTGCTCCAGGGAAGATATATGATTCTATTTGCTAAAGAATGCGAAAGAAAAAAGTCTTCCTGGGAGCTTCAGTGTAAGCAACACACCAAGAAGAATCAAAATGGCATTCGGAGGTATCATACGGAAGAACTGCTATTTTCTTAATCAAGCCCTTATATTAGGGTCATCAGGACGTGAGTGCGTCATTGATTCGTGGTTTAAACAAAGAACTTACGTGCCAAAGTGACTGAGAAAAGCAGCAATATACTCTCTTCTTTTGTGATATCCTTGAATCACGTACTGCACCTGGAATAGGAACCCAAAGCTGAGAAGTGGAGTAGGAAATCATTAAACATTTTATTATGTAAAATTTCAAAGATTCAGAGAAGTAGAAAGAATAGCAAATTGAACACCCATATTCCCACACCTATATTCAACGACTGTGAATATTTTGTCTAGTTGCTTTATCCAGCCATCTACCTACCTATCAACCTGTCAATCAATCTTGCTGAAATGTTTCAAAGGAAATTAGAGACATCATGACACTTTGCCCCTAAACACTTAGGCATGCATCTCCGAAAAACAAGACATTTTGCTGCATAACCACAATACTGTTATCATACCAAATTTAGTAATCATTCTCTGAATTCATTTAGTACGCTGTCCATTTTCAAAACTTCCCAATTGTCCCCAAAACATTTTTGAAAAAAGCAGGGTGTAAACAGGTATCAGGCATTTAATTTAGAAAGTCTTTTACTATAGAATAATAGTACCTCCTGGGGTGTGGATGTGTGTATATAATATTGACTTTCCAAAGAGACTGGGCTAGTTGTCTCATTCTGTATTCTCGATTCTCTGATTGTTCCCTTCCTTTTTTCTCTACCTTCTGTATTTCCTAAAATTGGAAGTTAGAGCTAAAGGTGTGACTAGATTCAGGTTAAATATTTTGGGTAAGAAGACTTCCTAGATAATACTGAGTTTGATCATTGGTTAAGGTGATGCCAGCCAGACCACTCTACTGTAAGGGGATGTTTCCCCTCTGCCATAGTGAGTAGTCCAGGGGTACACCCCTCAAAGCATGGGAAGATCTAGTTCCCATGGACCTTTTACTTAATGGTTTTAGTATCTGTTGGAGATCCTTGTCTGAATCGATTACTTCACTAGGGCCTGAAAAAATGGTGATTTTTGTATTCTCTCATTCCATTTGCATTTATCAGCTGGAATTCTCTATAAAGAAGAGCTTCCTCTCATCCAATGGGTCTATCTGGTTATCTTGAACTACAACGCCTATTGAAAAGGCACAGTAATGCTCAATTCTTTCTTTTTAAGCTCATAACATTCAGAATAAGGAGTGTTACAACAGGAGACTTTATTTTGCCTTTTTATATTTCCTTGTTATCACCAAATGACAGTTTCTATAAAAAAAATTTGTGAACTCATTAAGCTAGGCATCTGAAAGTTAGTCATTTACCCATCAGCTTCTAACACAAAAATACATTCCTTATGAAATGCCTTCATAATGGCTGAAAGAAACAGTGGGAGAAAAAGACCCCCCAAATTGTTTATATTGGCTGTAGTCACACTGAGTTTCCATGGATAACAAAAGCTGGAGATAAAGTGCTTGAAATAACCTTGACACCATTGGTACTGATAGCCGTTTGTACCCTTTAAAAGTAAAACAATTCTATTTATATAACAGGGGTTTTATGTCAATTTATAAAAACAGTGCTTGCTTTGCAGGCTTAATGCAGGATCAGAAATGTTATTTTGGGAAAGGAAAAACAGATGATAAGTTTGCTTAAGTGGCTTTGTTTAAAAAGGGGATGAAAACAGTTCTGTATACTTGATTTTAAAAACAGAAAACCATTCTAACAGAAACCCACAACAAAACTGGCTATAAAGATAGATTCCAATGTAATTATGGAAATTCATTTGAAGAGATTGTTTCCAAAAGCAGCCCATACTGTCCCCGTTTGTGGCAAGGAGAAGAACATCAATTTTAAAAGACAAGCAAAATTAATGAAAGGGAACCAGATAAGAAAAACTGACTGATTCTTGTATTTCTGGGAAAATGGTATTATAATTTTTTTGAGGAAAATGTATGACTAGAAATTAATCTCAATTGGAGAGCTTTAAAAAGGCTTTTCTTCTTGGTTCTGGAAGACCAAATTTGCATTTTTCTTTATAATACTGGGATATCTAGATTTGAAGGCAGTGCAAAGTCCCCCAGTGTAAATAAGAAATCTGTCCTCTGATCAGTTTTGTAGGAGGGCAGTGGCTGGGGGAATTTGGTCCAATGAGCAGCAACCAGTCTGTGAGAGTTAAACACCCTGGAATCTGGGCCGAGCCCACAGACTGTGGAGTTGCCAGATTTTAGTTTCTCTGACATTTAAAAAATAATACTGAAGCCTTTGAAATATTATTATATCTCTAAAGTATTTTCTATATAGAGATGAGCTATCTTTTGAATGGAAGAGACAAACAAAAGATTTATTTTCCAAGCCACTGTGAACAAATCAACAGGAGCAAAGAAAATAGGATTTTGGGAATTAAGCAAACTGAGTCCATGTGGGAGAAGAAACAAAGTCAGTATTGCTTGCGGATTAATATCTCCGGTTTTTAGCTACATACACTGGCTGGACGTTAACAAGCATATTCTATACTTTGTAGAAATAGCTGACAACAACCATTAGTGGAAACTCAGCTACTTGCCAATGTAAGGGCTCATTAACACAGCTAAGAGACGGCTTTAGATAATCTGATGTGCCTGACTGTAAGACAAGCTGACCTGGAAATCCTGCCCCCTAGAAGCAGAACTCTGGCAAACTGCTCCTAGACATGACAGGGAGAATCAAGAACCAACTATTAAGAAGTGCAGTACAGAAAAGCAGGAAGAGGTAAAAGCAGCTCTACAGAATTACTGTGATATTAACTAGTGGCAAACACACACACACACACACACACACACACACACACGCATGCATGCAACAGATAATTGGGAAATGAAAGAGTTCAAAAATTTTAAACTGTAAGAAGGTGTCAGATCTATAGCAAAAACTTAGGGCATAAAGGAAATTCAAGAGAGGAGATATACATTTAAAAGATGAAGATAAGACTGGAACAGGAGGTCAGAATCCTCAGAAAAGGAAGGAGCGCAAAGAAATCAGGAGAGAAACTGATGAGATGTAATTCGAAGTAGGAAAGGTCGATGTCAGACGGAGGTTGAAACTAAGAGGATGGGGTGGAGAGGACGCTGTGTGCACCATGATGCTGGGTAGATGACACTGGAGGAAGGAGCCTCACAAGGTGGGGGAGGCGGAGGACTTGCTTTTACCTTGTTGGTGAGCAGGTGGCACACTTGAGGAACATAATCAATGAGACATCCTCCTCCTGGAAAAGCTGGGATATGAAGAGCTGAGGAGCCGCCAAGTGCGCTGAAAGGACAAGAGAACAATGGACACTTCTCTCAGGGCTCAGGCAGTTTAAGTGACACCCCAAACAGACTCGGCTTCTCGTGCCCAACTCCGCCCACCAACTGCCTGAAATAATGACAGTGGTTACAGGGGCTTCACTTTAAGACTACATTTCCACATATGTGTTATCCATTTTGTTAAAACAGCATGTTCATGTTACACATGACTAACAGCTAACGATTAACGACAACTCCTGATCCTATCACACAACAGTACAAATTAGCAAATTTTGATTGGCATGGGTAAATTTCTTACCAACATTAATGGATTGTACCTGTTACTGAAACACAGGCTTCTATACTCTTGATTATGCCCAGTTCAACTGGGCTGAGCAAAGGTAAGTCATTCATTAAACTGAACAAAACTGAACTGACACAACGGTGTAATAGTGTACCAAAGGGACTAGGTCTGCAGCTCACCGGCTTTGTTGCCTTGGGCAGCCTCCTTGGGCTTTAGTTTCCTCATTCTTAGTGTGAGGCAGGTGGTCTAGGGCAGGGGATGCAAAAGCCTGGGGTCTACCCAGCCCAGGCAGGTTTTGTAAATGAGTGGAGAGAACCAGGTGGGGACTCTCGAAGGAACTGGGGATTTTGTGCACAGTGGGAAGGGCTCTCACTGATCAGCCCCAGCTATCTCTGACATGTAGGAATACAAGCCTGGTCTTACCAGATCCTAATTTTTCAAGTGAAGCCAGAAACCCAGATGATTTAATCTCTCAATTTTTAAATGGTGGCAACTAATTAAACATTTTCTGAAACACCGGGGTCCCGTGTCTGTGGGTCAATATGGGTAGGAAGTGTGCAACTAATCCCAGTAAACACTGATATTCAATTCATCTAAACAAGAAGGTAGAGTCAAAAATCATCAGTCCAAACACTAAGACACTGTTGATTCAGAAACATTTTCCAGAACTTTCCTGGGGATTCTCTCTTCAGTTTAATTAACCAGCGTTAAGATTATTTAAAAAAATTGTTCAGAACCTTATAGCATGCATTTTGTATATCATCCTTAATCTTGATTTCATCTTCTTTCCTACTCTCACTTTCCTTCTGTCCTAATTTGTTTTTCTTATTTGAATTTTATTTTAACGTATATATTTCTGTAAGCCTCTTAAAGCCTCTCTGTAAGACAACAGGATATAAAAAGACCCCTAAAATCTCTTAATGTTGTGATTATTCATTATCCAAGTCCCCATAGTAACGAGGTTGTAAATGGAAGCAAAACATTTCACAACAGTAACAGTCTAGAAAATCATTCTCAAATAGTGTAGAGCAGATTGACTCAGCCTAGAGTTTGTGGTACAAGGAACAATATATGTAACTACTCAAAGGACTCCAGATCCAGCCTGTCTCCCTATTGACTACAGATTTTTGAAATTAATTTTTCTGGTAAAAATGAATATTATGTTTATTTATTTACAGGAATGAGAAATCCCAAGAAACAAATAAAATTCCAGGTGGTGTGAGGAACTCAATATGGAGTGGAAGTATTCGCTGCTGACTTATCCTACTCAGATGGTAATTAAAAAGCACAGTAACGGACAATTGAGAAAATTCTGAGACAGCGTTTGACTAAGTATGACATTAATATGTCATGTACACCCTACAACTGCACAGAATCAGCAAGAACATCATTTCCATTTGCTACTCTCAGAGTAGACATTGGATGAGATTTAGCCCCAACTCTGAAGAAGGCTAGGAAAATTCCTATGACTTTCTGTGAACGAGAGGAAGGCTTTCTGTCCCCTCTTCTCATGCAAAAGTACACAGAGGGCACACATCTCACTGGAAGTGTCTAATGGTTCCATTAGGATGGAAAACGGATTAAGGAGAAAATTCTATAGTACAGGAAAAATAAATCCAGTATTTACAGCCTGTGGTTCTTGGAATATCTGCACAACAGGGAATACCAAGATCCAGGCTTCTCATAGGTTGCTTAGAGGAACAATCCTTGACGTAATAAAAAAAAAAAAAAAATTCGGACAGTTCTCTAGAATTGATAGTAATGGCCTTTGACCTGTAAATAGTATTACAGGATAAGTTCTTAATCATTCACTAAATTGAATACAAGGAGTGGAAACAGCGTGTGGGTAATCCTCTCAACTTGAAACTCTCTCTCTGCCTCTGAAATACAGCCATTAAACAAAAATTACCTATAATAATAGAAAGAAGCAGAGGTATGGAGAAATCCAATGACCAGCTGCTCTGCTGCCAGGCCCATCTCTCTGCACTCTGCTTCTGTGATTATAAAGAACTAAACCCTTGTTGCTAGGTGCCTTCTCATTATCTAATTTAATCCTCTCCACAATTCAACAAGGTGGGAATTATCACTGTGATTTTACAAGTGAAGGAACTGAGGCTCAGAGAGCAGAAGAAATTTCCCTGGGTTCACACAACTAGGAAATGGTAAAGCCAGGATCTGAACTCAGGGAAGCCTGTTGCCAGAGTCCAGGCTGCTGTTACTGCTGAATTATGTGCCTCCCTGAGAGCAGGGGGGATTTTAATCTTGAAAGGGCTACAAGGGGACTTCCTGGTGGCACAGTGGATAAGAATCCACCTGCCAATGCAGGGGACATGGGTTTGATCCCTGGTCTGGGAAGATCCCACATGCCACAGAGCAACTAAGCCCGTGCGCCACAACTACTGAGCCTGCGTTCTAGAGCCCATAAGCCACAACTACTGAGCCTGCGTGCCACAACTACTGAAGCTCATGTGCCTAGAGCCCATGCTCTGCAACAAGAGAAGCCACCGCCATGAGAAGCCCGCACACCGCAATGAAGAGCAGCCCCAGCTCGCCGCAACTAGAGGAAGCCCGCGCGCAGCAATGAAGACCGAATGCAGCCAAAAATAAATAAAAAATTAAATCTTAGGGAAAAAAAAAAAAGGGCTACAGGGATGGAAAGACATAGTGGGTATGGCTGGTAAGTGAGCAGGATCAGGATTCCAGTGAGGCTAAAGGGCTTCTAGAAGCACTCAGACCACCACCGAAGCAGGCACTGTGCTCCCCTTACAACTTTCCACAAGGCAGCAGGACAAGTATTCCTCCCGATTTTGTTCACACCTCAGTACTCTCCCACCCCAACCATCAAACAACCGGATTCACTGCCTCTTGGATGTGAGGGACCGACCACTCTGTCATGTCCAATCGTGAATGACTTAGCTGTGCAGGGGAAGCCTCAATGTGTGAAGCACTTCAGATACCAGCAAGGATAGTTTTAAATGAGAGTTGATTTTTTTAAAGGACACTCGCTGCACGCTTTATTTAACTCAGCAGTTTCTCTGCCTGTGAGGGTTCTGAACCTGACTTCCAGCATCACACGCTGATAAGTGCCACTGATTCATGTATAAATATCCGCCTCATTGGTAAATATTTAACAGGCTTGCTATAGCCTGAATGCTGCCCTGATGGCGCTGAATAAACAAAGTCAAGTGCCTTGAAATAAAAGAGCTATTATGTTTTCAAAGTGTGCAAGATGGAGGAGGTAAGGCCTTGTGATCTCGAATCCTTTAATATTCATGAATCAAAAAATACTGGGCTGAGCATGTACAACAGAAAACTCACCCTGTGCAGGGATGCCCGGCCTCACTCAGCCATTCCCAGGAATGCAGGGCTGGCTGGTGAGAAGTAGGGCCTCACTAACTCACTAAGTGGCTGAGCTGGGGCTGGGGAAGGGGTGAGGGTGAGATGAAAGGGACCACTGGCTGTAGACTCTTCTGATCTCTGGAGCGGTGCAGGGAGAAAGCAGGGCTAAAAGGTGAGGAACCAAAATTGGTGTGGCAGGGTCTCAGGCTGAACTTGGGAGAAGAAACGGGTGAAAAGGGCTGCTTTGATGAGAAAGCACCGTCTATCTCTTTATGGATTGTAATGAAACATGAAACTGCTTGATAATTCTTAGAACTGAAACTGAATCTGTGAATAGAAAGCAGAAGGACAAGGCCAGAGCTCGAGAAACCTTTCCAACAGGAGTTGAACAGACCGAAAGTTAGCCAGAAAAACATTTCCAGGTCTGTTTCCTTGGCTCTAAAAGTCAAATATAAGAACTGTCTATGTACGAATACTATTGTTTCCATGCAAATACAGCTAATTGAGCCCTTAGTGGACCTTGCTCTGTCAGCAAATATTCAGAGCGTCTCTAATATTGAAGACTTGGATTGGCTACAGTCAACAGCATAAAGGAAATAGTTTTGAGCATTTTGACATGGAAAAATGCAGGCAGTCAGCCTGTCTGCAAGCTTGACTTGGGACAATAGGGTTTTAACTCATTATGGGATAGTAACTCCCTTCTCCCCATGTTGGGCTTTACCTTACTGGCCAAATAAAATGAAGAAAACATGATTTGGCACTGGAGAAAACAAGAAGGGCCAATGATTTTCAACTGTAGTTCTTGCTGCTGCCAAGTTTGCTCTCTTTGGTCTTACTCAACTTTCCCATGAGTGCGGCGGGGATAACACTACTCTCAAAAGGACCCATCTCTCTCAAGGGTTAAAGTAACAATTAGAGTTACACTAATATGAAGATAGCACCATGCACCCCAAGAGAGATGTTATTCAAGAATGCCTCTTGTGTGAGTTTTCTATGTCCAGGGTTAGGTCAGAGATGCTTGAATCGGCCTTAGTGTCCCCTTCTGCCTTTGAACCGGGTTCTGAGGGAGAGGAAGTTGCCCTGGTTGCCTCCTCCATAGTATGATTCAGGGGAGCGTTGGGAAATGGGGAACTTCAAGGATGATAGATGGACACCAGCGGCCATTAGGCCCCAAGCTAAGAGAAATCTAAAGAAAGGTGAGCCTTCAATTCAATCCAACAAACACGAACTGTAGGCCTAAATCTGTTTAAGGATTTGAGTTTTCCATTCTGAATATGTGACGAGGGCACCACTGTTAATTCCTTTCAAGGTAGAGAAATGCCAGGGACCTCAAGAATCTAGGGCACTCTATAATGACAGAGTATGTTTCCTGGTGGCTTGCCAGGAAAGCCATTACAATAAAACAAAAGTCACTGTTATTTATTGAGTATCCACTTTTGCCAGGCACTCTAATAGGCATTTCCTTATCTCTAAACCTCCCAAGAACTCTGCCAGATAGACCTAATTAGCCCAAGCTACAGATGAGGAAACTGAAGTTCTAAGAGTCTAAGTATCTTGTCCAAGATTACCCAGCAAGTAAGTTGCAGAGATAGGCTTGAATCCCAGTCTTTCTGGTTCCAAAGCCTGTGTCCTTCTTTAGAAATTCTTTCATAAGAAGGATGGTGTGGAATTTCTAAAACTCTTATCTCTACTAATCCCTACCTACATACTGAAACAGTAGTATAAGTGGCTGAAATTATCCTCAAAAAGCCTTCATACATGAAATTCATCACCTTGTCATCTCACTTTTTCTTAAGATATCATCTGTCACAAGAAGTTAACTGGGTAGGATTTAAAAAAAAAATCATATGTAGGTTCTGAAAACCTAAAAGGACCTAAACCCTACACCATGGAAAGAGTCTGCTTTTTGTTTTTGTTTTTTCCTAACTGGATTTTCTTTTTCCTAGTAAAGCATTTTCTAGAGCTGCTGTAGCCCTTGTCTCATTTTATAGATTCAACTTGGAGCCATCTTCAGAGTCTCTCCACCACTCAGTTAAACAAAATCAGGCTGTAATTCAAAATGGAAAAAAACTCAATGAATATAACAGGAGAAGAAAATAAAAGATCAGAATGACAACTTAAGTTTACAAGTAGGAGAAAATTTGGGGAGTCGCACTGGATGAGAGGTTCACTGAAGCATCAGTGTGGGCCTGGCTGTATTACATTTATGCACCTGATCTAATATTTCCACTAAACATACTTCACAGCATAAAATCAGGTCTTCTTAGAACACTGTATTCCATTTCTTGTTTCCCATTTTTAGAGGGACATATAAAAATGGAAATGTTCTGAGACAATGATAAGTATGATTAAACACTCAGAAAACGTTCCTATTTGGAGCAAAGTCTAAAGAAGTTGACATTGCTAAGTTAAATTACTTAGGAGGTTATGGAATTATGAAATAGAGTAATTTAAAAATGTGGGGCTTCCCTGGTGGCGTGGTGGTTGAGAGTCCGCCTGCTGATGCAGGGGACACAGGTTCGTGCCCCGGTCCGGGAAGATCCCACATGCCGCGGAGCAGCTGGGCCCGTGAGCCATGGCCGCTGAGCCTGCGCGTCCGGAGCCTGTGCTCCGCAATGGGAGAGGCCACAACGGTGAGAGGCCCACGTACCACAAAAAAAAAAAAAAGAAAAAAAAAATGTGAAGGCATACTATATGGATAATTTGAATCAGGTATTCTTTGCTTAGTCACAGTATAAATAAAGAGAGTTTAAAAGGCAATATGAGGGATTTAGTTGGTAAGATGAATTCTCCACAGAATGGAGTAGTGAATAATAGCTCCATTTATGAAGTACTACTATGTATTAGGCACTATACCAAGTGCTTTTCCTATATGATATCCTCTCCTCTTCACATCAATCTCTGAGAGAGGTGCTACCCCATTGTACAGATGAGAAGGCTAGAGCTTAGAGAAGCTACGTAACCATCTCTGAAGTCACGTAGGTGGTAAAATGGCAGAAGGGCATCTAAATCCAGGTCTCTCTGACCTAAATTTACCCCACGCTTAGGTCTTCAGTGATCACTTTTGTGACATCTGGTTCCACATGTGTCAGATCCATCAGGCTCCTCCTGGTTTGGGTGTTTCAGGCAGATGCCTGGGCTGACTGAGCCTGTAAGGCTGTTTCCAGGAATATTAATTAAACTTATTTAGGTACCTGAACTGAAGTGGTTAGGGACGTTTTCATTCTAGGCAAATGAACCCCTGGAAACTCTGAGGGCCAGAGGACTTGATGGACACTTTCCAGGAGAGAGGAGGTGAAATGCAAGCAAGAAAACTTTATACTTAAATACAAAAGACGAGAATATTGTAATTACAAACAGAGTCTGTCTAATGACATGAACACTAACCAAGTTTTTGTTCAGAAATGTGTTTAAGTTTGTTAACATCTCAGAAAAGCCTTTGAGGGACAATCTTAACAGATGTCTACCATCAGGATTCTGTTAGCATATGGAAAAGCTTTTAAAGCCCTGAAAAACAACAAATGAACTTAGCAGATGTTCTATTAGGATTTGGCATGAATCAGGCTCCCGGACTTCAGACTATACCACAAAGCTACAGTAATCAAGACAGTATGGTACTGGCACAAAAACAGAAATATAGATCAATGGAACAGGAGAGAAAGCCCAGAGATAAACCCACGCACATACGGTCACCTTATCTTTGATAAAGGAGCCAAGAGTACACAGTGGAGAAAAGACAGCCTCTTCAATAAGGTGCTGGGAAAACTGGACAGCTACATGTAAAAGCTACACGAAATTAGAACACTTCCTAACACCATACACAAAAATAAACTCAAAATGGATGAAAGACCTAAATGTAAGGCCAGACACTATCAAACTCTTAGAGGAAAACATAGGCAGAACACTCCGTGACATAAATCACCGCAAGATCCTTTTTGACCCACCTCCTAGAGAAATGGAAATAAAAACAAAAATAAACAAATGGGACCTAATGAAACTGAAAAGCTTTTGCACAGCAAAGGAAACCATAAAAAAGACAAATAGACACCCCTCAGAATGGGAGAAAATATTTGCAAATGAAGCAACTGACAAAGGATTAATCTCCAAGATATACAAGCAGCTCATGCAGCTCAATATCAAAAAAACAAACAACCCAATCCAAAAATGGGCAGAAGACCTAAACAGACATTTCTCCAAAAAAGATATACAGACTGCCAACAAACACATGAAAAGATGCTCAACATCACTAATCATTGGAGAAATGCAAATCAAAACTACAATGAGGTATCACCTCACACCAGTCAGAAGGGCCATCATCAAAAAATCTACAAACAATAAATGCTGGAGAGGGTGTGGAGAAAAGGGAACCCTCTTGCACTGTTGGTGGGAATGTGAATTGGTTCAGCCACTATGGAGAACAGTATGGAGGCTCCTTAAAAAACTAAAAATAGAACTACCATATGACCCAACAATCCCACTACTGGGCATATACCCGGAGAAAACCAAAATTCAAAATGAGTCATGTACCACAGTGTTTATTGCAGCTCTATTTACAATAGCCAGGACATGGGAGCTACCTAAGTGTCCATCGACAGATGAATGGATACAGAAGATATGGCACATATATACACTGGAATATTTCTCAGCCACAAAAAAGAAACGAAATCGAGTTATTTGTAGTGAGGTGGTTGGACCTAGAGGCTGTCATACAGAGTGAAGTAAGTCAGAAAGAGAGAAACAAATACCATATGCTAACACATATATATGGAATCTAAAAAAATAAATGCTTCTGATGAACCCAGGGGCAGGACAGGGATAAAGACACAGATGTAGAGAATGTACTTGAGGACACGAGGACGGGGAAGGGTAAGCTGGGACGAAGTGAGAGAGTGGCATGGACATATATACACTACCAAATGTAAAATAGATAGCTAGTGGGAAGCAGCCGCATGGCACAGGGAGATCAGCTTGGTGCTTTGCGACCACCTAGAGGGGTGGAATAAGGAGGGTGGGAGGGAGACGCAAGAGGGAGGGGATATGGGGATATACGTATGCATATAGCTGATTCACTGTGTTATACAGCAGAAACTAACACAATACTGTAAAGCTATTATATTCCAGTAAAGATGTTAAAAAAAAAAGAAAAGATATGGTATGAACTACTTATAATGATGCCCGGCCACGCAAGACATGAACAGGCAAAGGGAAAGAAAAGCTGGTTTCCTCTTGTTGTATCTTGACCCCTGGCCTGTTACCTGCAGTACGATTCCACCAAAATTTCTCTAAGAAGAGAAACTATTTTCAAATACTAGTCTTTAGGAATGGGTGAATTTATTCTGAGTTTGTTAGAACTTTGAGGCTCCAATGAATGGCTTTACTGCTCTGCTACTGCACAGGTAGAGGTTATTTTTCCTATGAATTACTTTTGGAACATACTTACTGAAAAAAAAACAATACATGCATATATCAAATCATTACATTGTACATTGTAAATATCTTACATTTTAATTTGTCGATTATACTTCAATAAAGCTGGGGGGGAATCAATACATACAATAGTTACCCTAGACTAAACCCACAAGCATTTTTATAACTCCCTCCTCCTCACTGCACACAAGTTTTAATGATGGTCAAAAAAAGAGGCAGAGAAAAAATTCCCTCTGCCTGACCAGGTAGAGAAGCGTACCCACCTGATTCCTGTTTGCTGGCATTTACTAAAAGCTCAGGCCTATGAACAGCATGAGGCAACTTCACACACACATCACTGGTCTCTGTGCTCAAAGAGCTAATCTATAGGTAGCTGGAGCCTGGCTTGCACACACAAAGAAATGAAAAGATACCAGATGCGGTTAGCCAGGCTACTGGTACACAGCGCTTTACAATTTGTTTCCAAAGTGCTCCTCATTTGGATTTTTACAACAGCCTTATACAGTAGGTAACAAGTATTAATATACTCACTATAGAGATGAGAAGATTGAGGCTTGAAATGGATGCCTTGTCCAAGGTTTAAGGCTGGCAACAGTCAAAGTGGGATTGGAATCTTTCCTCTGCGCTATTTTCATGATTGCGTAAGAATGATCTAGGGAGCCTATTGAAAGCTCAGATACCCAGGCGCCACCACAGAGAAGTTGATTGATTAAGTTCAGCGGGTCTGAGGTGGGACCTGCTTCCCTAGAGGATGCAGGTGCATGTGGTCCTCACACCCTGCTCTGTACCTCACCCTGAGGATGCACAACAGGGACTGAGGACCAGAAGGTGTGTGGTAAAAGCAAATTTGCCTCCCATCCCCGAGGCATTAGGTCACTGACTATTTGAAAGGCACGGTGGACAAAAACAGGAAGAGGAAAAAAGCAGAGATCTGCTCTTAAGGAGCTCAAGGCCTAGTACGGGAGATGCGACATTCATGGAAACAACTAGAAAAAAGATGATAACTGCCAAGTGTGTACATGGGCAAAATGAAGTCTAGTCACATGCAGGTAACCAAAAGGCAAGGCAAAGAGCAGTAAAACAAGACTGGGGCTGGAAGGGAGGAGGACACAGAGACCACTCAACAAGGCAAGGCACATAATCATAGGCTCGGAACTCCGCAGACGGCAGACCGTGGGTCCTGGACCACAGAGAGCAGCTTTTTGCCCCGATATGAGAAAAGCCTATTTCATATTTCGGGCTGCCTGGGATATGTGCTGGTAAAAGGGCATCTGCCTGGAGAGGGAATAAGAAGCTATGACGGTCCATCCTGATGCATGCCAATGGTGAAGTGGGCAGGAAAGAAAATTCAAGGTTGAAAAAGAAGTTCTGTTTAGTCATAGAGTGAGAGATGTCCTGGAGAGAAGGAAAGGTCTGGGCTTTGAGCCTGAATCTCAGCCAGTTTCCTTGCTTAACATACCTCTTTTATACTGACAACTTCTAAATTTATATTCTCGCTCAGACCTTTCCTGAACTCAGGACTCATATGGCCAACTGCCTACTGAACGCCTCCACTTGGATGTCTAAAATGCACATCAAACTTAACCTGCTCACCAGCACACTGCCTGCAAGACCTAGTGCTCCTGCTCTCATCCCATTTCAGCCCACGGCCGCTCCAACCAATTGGTTCCTTAGGCCCAGTCCAATCTAACATAACTTCTCCTCTGGATTCTTGCCTCCAAGGATAAGCTGGGGCTGCTCCATCTCAGCGCACTGGCTCAGTTCTGCCGTTCCTCCGCCTGCAACTCTCTTCCCAGCCATCTACTGAGCTTCCTCCCCTGCTTCAGGTCTTACTCAAATACCACCTTCTCAGTAAGGCCTCCTCAACAACCTATTTAAGATAACCCACCTTTTCCAGTAACCTCTCTTCCTTGTACTTTTTTTTTAATGGCGTATAAATGGCGTATATCTCCATAAAACATTCTACATATTGTATTTGTTTATTGTCTCCCCCCATCACCCTTCACTAGAATGTAAACTCCTCCAGAACAAGGATCTTTGTTCTGTTTACTGCTAAAACACCAGAAATAAGAATAAGGCCAAGTTCACTGTAGGCACTCAATAAATATTTGTGGTATTAAAGTTGAAAGAATAAGTAAGGAAAGATATGAGACTTAAATTTCCAAAATGGACATTAGAAGTCAGTAAATGTATATTATCTTTTCTGAAACAGTCACTGTGAAAAAGAAGGTTTTAAGGGTCTAGGACAGGGGTTGGCAAACTTTTTCAGTAACGGGCCAGGTAGTAAGTATTGTTGGCTTTGCAGCCCTAAGGTTTCTGTCGGAACTACTAAATTCTGATGCTGTAACAGGAAGGCAGCCATACACAATATGTAAACGAGCGTGCACAGCCGTGTTCCCATAAAATTCTATGTAGGAAAGCTGAAATGTGAATTTCACACGATTTTTACAAGTCACAAAATATTACTCTTTAAATGTTTTTCTAACCATTTAAAAAATGTAAAAATAATTCTGGGGTTTCCCTGGTGGTGCAGCGGTTGAGAGTCCGCCTGCTGATGCAGGGGACACGGTTCGTGCCCCAGTCTGGGAAGATCCCACATGCCGCGGAGCGACTAGGCCCGTGAGCCATGGCCGCTGAGCCTGTGCGTCTGGAGCCTGTGCTCCGCAACGGGACAGGCCACAACAGTGAGAGGCCCGCATACCACAAAACAAAAACAAAAACCAAAAAAACCCTATAATTAAATTTAACATATAAAAAAAAAAAAAAAAAAAAAATCATTCTGAGCTCGCAGGCCATACAAACCAGGCTGCAAGACAGATCCAACCAGCGGGCTGTAGTTTTCTGACTCTTGATCTAGGATTAGAGGATCACTTGAAAGTTCTACAGATGCTGAAGGTAGGAAAAATACCCAGGAAGAAATATAGGCCAAAAGACCTAGATTAGATTAGCCAAAATGAAGAGTGGGCCTTTGGGTCAAACCTCTTAGAAACTGTATTCCATCAGCAGGTAAACCACAAGCATTAGCCTTTGCCAGGCAAGGGTGAGGTGAACATCAGGCAACTCGTGGACTGTGGGAGTTCTCATAATGATACTGGATTAGAACTGTGCAAGAGAAAGCTATTTATATGATCTCAAATGACGCTTGAGGCATGTTCTGGTGCTCTTACTTCTATGCTAGGTGAAAAAGCTGCCTACAAAAGCCTTCCTCCCACCCAAAATACTAGCTGTTCGCTGGCGACTGATCCTCAGAAATATTAAGATGAATCATATATGCTCTTTTCACAGTGCAAAAAGAGATAATTTTAAAATTCAGAAAATGTCACTTTGGGTAGTCACAAACCACACAGTAGAAAAGCTGCCCAGCCTGAAAATTGTAAATAAATAAAATCCTGTTCCTGCATGGAAACCTTTTTCCTCATTTAGGTTCCAATGCTGCCCTGGGACTTGCCTCCAAGGTTGGCTGCTGTTAAAACGTGTTGGTTCCCATAAGCTGCTGATGGGAGGCGGCCTTTGTTCCCCAGCCCTCTTCCCCCGTCCCTCCCAGGCTAACCCCCCGCTGTTCTTGGTAATGCACAGTGCTCAGCCTCGACCTCAAGCTGTGTTCTTTTTGCCTGCAGGCAGCTCTCAGCTGCTCTGTCTACTGCGTTCCGCCGGGTTGGCCTGAAAGGTGCCAGCTGACAGTGGCTCAGTCTTTACCTGGGCACGGGGAAAGGACTCCTCTGTTTCTTTCTGCTTCCTGCTTGGAGAGACAGGTATTTTTGTCTTTGATCCCTAAGCTCCGTCTTCTTTCTCCTGTCACGAAACAGTTCACTCCCTATTTCCTCCTGTGCCCCTACCCCCCGCCCGCCCTTTTTTGCAACGTCATCATTTTCCCCACATTGCACCGTTTGGCACAGGAGAAGGAGGGAACCACATCAAATAAAGGAATGCAACCACAAAAGCTGCCTTGAGAAGCAAGGCCCCAGATTCTTTTTTTTTTTTTTGCCAATTTACCGTTTTTGGACTTGTTCTCCCATAATCAAATCCTCCCTATCGTGTTAACAATGTGGTGGTGTGTCAATACACTGGAATTCTGCTTCAATCAGCGACCCAGAGCTTAATAGGAAAATGAAGCAATAAAATGTTGGTCTTACTGTTAACCTTAAGCTAGGCCTGTACTTAGGATGGGGATGTTGGCTTCTTGATGGTATGCGGGCCAAACCTTCAAAGTTTTGTGAGAGCTCGGGGTTGTCAGCAGAGGCCTAAAGCATTATTCAGGCGTACTTCTGCGGTCGAGAGGTGCAATCACTCCAAGGACCACTGACTGGAGCACGAAGCACCCCAAATTTTAGCAAGCCAGAGAAAGTTCAGACTGAATTTGCGTGCAGACGTTGAAAAGACATATTCAGCTTACAGGCGACAGCAACTCTCGGGTCTGGCTCTGATGATGTCTGTACTTATCACAAAAGGATTTGTGTAAAGTTAAAGTGTTTTTTAAAAAAAAAATGAAAAACACGTGCCCAACATCCAAACCATTCAGAGACAACGATAAGGTGCCGCAACCCCCAAACGCTGGGAAGTCACTATTCCCTGTCCTCAGGATATATGTGTTATCGTTAATGTTTAACAACAGCTGGCCAATAGTCAGCGTAAATGAAAACACCAGTTAGAGGTTGAGCACTTTTGATGTAGTGATTTTATCTTTTGTGACTAACTTGGTAAACCCAACTGTTCAGGGCATGAAGGGAAGAGTACTTTTGTTGTTGTTTTGGTTTGGTTCACACGGCGCAGTCACATGCGATGCTGGTTAATGTCGGAAGTCAGTCTGCTCTTGAACATCATCTCTAGCAGATACAAGCAGACATGAGCGGGCCACAGACAAGCCACTAGGCAGTGACCGGCCGCCTTCAGCTGTCCCAGAACACCCAAGTGATGTGATACCCTCCAGAGATTCTCCTGGGGAGAGGAGAAGGCAGAGGACAAGAAATCTGTCTCCTCCCCTCCCTCTTCTAGGGTAACATATTAGAATCTGACGACGGAAAAATGTGTGACTTAAGAAAAAAAAAAATCCTGTAGCCGGTCCTGATGTGAACTAACAGGGCAGGTTTTCACCTGCCCCGGCACCAGCAGAAGAATTACCAAGTCAAACATACAGAAGGAGGAGTCTTTGATCCTTAGGAGTTAAGGACCTCCTCGGCTAACAGGCATTTTTTTTTTTTTTTTGCGGTACGCGGGCCTCTCACTGTTGTGGCCTCTCCCGTCGCGGAGCACAGGCTCCGGACGCGCAGGCTCCGAATGCTCAGGCTCAGCGGCCGTGGCTCACGGGCCCAGCTGCTCCGCGGCATGGGGGATCTTCCCGGACCGGGGCACGAACCCGTGTCCCCTGCATCGGCAGGCGGACTCTCAAGCACTGCGCCACCAGGGAAGCCCCTAGCTCCACCTTTAAAAGCCAAGTCATCCATGTCATTCCAGCTGCCCGTCTTCCTGACCCTCCTCCCCACCACATCCCCATGCTGCCCAACAGGACGGAGAGTAGGACCAAGGCAAGGCAGTGAAGGGAAGCGGGGACCGCAGGCTAGCGCCTGCGCAGAAGCCCCGCCTCTGCTCCACATTCTGCTGTTGCAGCTGAGGTGCCTGGTCCCTGTCCCAGCTCCCGCCCCTGGAAAGGACCACAAATGTGAATACAGAAGTTATCATTCTACCAAAACACCACACGTCTGCTGGATGGGGGCGCTGCTCCCCTCCGCAGAAGCCCCAGTCCTCCACAGGGCATGCTCCAAAACCCACCCGGAAAGTGGGGGGACCCATTTTCTGGAGACACTGGGGAGAAGGAATTGAGGAAAAAGATGATGAAAAAGGACATCTGGGAATCCGAAGAGGTGAGGGACTGAAGAGCTATCAGCGTAGTCAGAATTTTAACAAAAACAACATGTATTAAGTAGATTCCTGTCATTTAAAAAACATTGTATTTTACTAAATAAATTGTTTACTTACTAATGAAGGAAGTAGGAGTTCAGTTCTGTTAACACCCATCTGTGCAAAACTGGAGACTGCTTCTGAATATCATAATTTATTTACCTGTATCTCTTACTTTAAAAATACCTCCATCGGTTTAAATGCTATTTCTATCCAGTTCTCTAAAACAGATGATTCAAAACAGTCACAACAGTAAACACAGGTCTACATACTCCCAGACAAAGACTGCAGGGCACTCCTGGTGA
The DNA here is from genome assembly GCF_000442215.2 of Lipotes vexillifer. Taxonomy (NCBI): domain Eukaryota; kingdom Metazoa; phylum Chordata; class Mammalia; order Artiodactyla; family Lipotidae; genus Lipotes; species Lipotes vexillifer. Next base: position 2,106,334 of record NW_006798707.1, on the reverse strand, counting down.
GACGCAGCAGGAGGCCCAGGACAGCACATTGGTCCAGGCAGCTCAGGGAAATCTGGGTTTGCGGGGAACGTGATAACCCCAGAAGGCAGATGTGTTTTCTTTCTTTAACCCAGTGACACAAGATGCAACAGAAGGAGAAAGTTTGAGTCAGGAAGGAAACGAGTTCTGGTAAATGTAGACAAGGATGATGCCAATTTAATTGGTCAGATATAAATGAAATTGGTCTAATAACTTCTTTGCAACTCGCTTTCTTGGTTGCTGCAGAATTTTGACTACTATCATTTTCTTAAGCTTTTAAAACCAAAACACTCAAAATTTACTAACAGAGCAATACTAATAGCACAGAGGGAGCTGTCAACATGACTTATTTAAAAAGTATGACTGGGACTTCCCTGGTGGTCCAGTGGTTAAGAATCCGCCTTCCAATGCAAGGGACACGGGTTCGATCCCTGGTCGGGGAACTAAGATCCCACATGCCGCGGGGCAACTAAGACCGCGAGCTGCAACTGAAGAGCCTGCATGCCTCAGTGAAAGATCCCGCACGCCGCAACGAAGATCCTACATGCTGCAACTAAGACCAGACACAGCCAAATAAATAAATAAATAAATATAACTGAACCAGAGCTATTGAATCCTGACCCTGCAGTAGTGAGTGTATCAATATAGCATCAGTGGCTTCAATTTCACCCATTCACACAAAAGAACATGCTGAATGGACCCCTTGATGTAAGGGTTCAGTTTAAGACACTCTATAGATCTCAGGAATCCTGAGTACTCTCCAAAAATAACAATCCCATAGAAGCCCATGTGGATAATCTTCGAGGAGAAAGGCAGAGGAGGGATCCGCAATTTCGGGGCCACCTGGCAAATTCTGAGCATCAAAGTATGCAGGGCTCAGTGGGCCAACTCAGAGCTTACAGCCCCTTAGGAGGGGGCTGGGCTCACATCAGCACCTCTCCTTCCCAGTCGGACTGAGACTGCTTCTCAATACAGGTGATAGCAAACTCAGGACAACTGTCTCTTCTGAGTACTTTCTCATTTTACTGGGCACTAACGTGGGATCAGGGTCTCTTCAGAGCCAGAGGAGCCCTCACACTCACTCACATTATATCCTCAAACTATAAAGCTGCAGCCATGCTCGTTGCCTGAGCAGCAAACACACCAACTGTCCTCCAGACTCAACATATGCTATCGGGCATATTCTGAGAGACTGGAGCCTCCTCAGTAGGGTGAGGACTGAAAGCCAGTTCCTAGAGAATAAATGACAGGTTCGTATGGGTAGGACCAAATCACAAACGTAAACAACAAATTTCAAACAACTGAAGCATCCATCAATTGCAGAGTTGAATCCATTAGAGTAAAATCTTCTGATGCAGCCACGAGAAAGAATGACAGTGACTAACAGGACCTGAGTTAGAAAACTGGCCATGATGTATTGTTAAAGGAGAAAAAAGCAAGTTGCAGACTGGTATGCAATGTATCATACCATTTCTGTGACTAAACTAAAGCAACAACAGTAACTACAAAAACCCAAAAAGAGCTAGCAGGAACGACATCGTGAAAACACGAAGTCTACCTGCTTTGCATTTCCCAGTAAATCATATTTCCCCTCTTTTCACTGAGGTGAAGACTGGAGGCTCATTGATTGTCCTAAGGAAGAGGGTGGTACCACCCAGGCCAGAGAAGCCCCGAGCATAGGCAAGAAGATAGCTATAGCGCAGCCCCCAGATGGGAATGGAAAGAAACAGTGGCAGAAAAGGGAGAGAATCAGAGAAAACAGGGTCTGCCTGGGTGTCTTGGAGACCTTCCTTGGGCCTCAGTGTGTGTGTGTGTGTGTGTGTGTGTGTGTGTGTGAGTGAGTGTGTGTGTGTGTGTGTGTGG
>NW_006798707.1:2087099-2104382 GCF_000442215.2 Lipotes vexillifer | reverse complement strand
GTGTGTGTGTGTGTGTGTGTGTGTGTGTGTGTGTGTGTGTGTGTGTGTGTGTGTGTGTGTGTCAGACAGACTGACAGGGTAAAAGAAATAAGTGGAGGAAGTAGGTGTGTGTATGGGGGGGTGGGCAGTGATGGTGAGAGGACAATAGGTCTAGATCACCTGAGGGAAATCCAAGTGCAGAGGAGTTTTTATTCCACTTTCCACTTGGGGCTGAGGAGATCATGCTGCTTCAGACTAAGGGGGAGCTACAGTCCGACACAACTGACATTTTACCCTGTATACTCTGTTCTTTGGTACCACTGGAAAGTTACAGTTGCCATTTATTACCTGTGTGTGGATGAGGGGGACCAGGGTATAAACAGAAGTGAATGTAAAGAATAGAAGGTCCTGAGCTTGGCAGGCGAGGGTGGAAAGGGAAGGGCAAGGACCCAATGAATGGAGCACCCGAGTGGTGAGCAGAGTAGTACAGCTTGCTTCTGGGGTTGGGAACCCAAAATTCCCAAGGACGTGGGGACTCCATATTATTGATCTGATTCCCACCATTATTTGGAAGAACAGTCATAACAGCTAACACATATTGAATACTTTCTGAGAGCCACGCATTGTACTGAGAACTCTCATTTATTACGTTTATTTAATCCTTATGGAAGCCCTGTAAGGTTGATATATTTCACAGATAAACAGTAAGGCTTGGCAGGTTAAGTAACTGACTCAATTAACTCATCTGGTAAATCATGGACACTGGATTGAGCCAGGACATTTAATTCCTAAAGCCACACATTTCACCACCACCCAACCCCTGGCCTCCCACCACAGACCATCTGGCGGTGGGGCCTTAGCAATCACTTAGCTTTTCTGTTGTCCAGTTTCCTTATGTGCTCAATGAGGATGGGGTCAACTAACTCTCAGATCTCTCTCGGTTCCATCATTCCACTCTGGTCTAAAGCAGTGGTGTATACAGATAGGTAGCTATTTGGATTCAGAAAGCTGGGAGTATCTCTTATTAAAGAAGCTTTACGAGAAAGCCTATAACACCTGAAAGATCCAATCTTAATGTACAAACTTCTCTGGCACAGAATTAAGAAAGAGTGACTAGTTGATGAAAGCACATTATTCAGAAGCAGAAGGTCTAGATGCTGTAAAGAGGGCAGGTACTAAGTCCAGGAAACAGGAACACTGAGCCATTACTGTCCAACATGATTCCGCTCAGCAGCCTGGGTCCAGTGAAGCCCCTGCAGACAGTAGCACCACAGTTTTATTTTGCAACAGGGACACTTGGACATGAAGCCCTACATGCTCGCTTGACTCCTCAATGGTTTGTCCAACCTTTCAAGCACAGTTGTTGAGGCCCTGTTACTACTGCATATTTTTCTCAGCTCCCACTTGCGACTACAAGCCTATTCCTTTGAACTAAACATGAAATAATCTCTCACTGAACAGTTTTTTTGCTTGTAATCCTCTGCCTGACGTTTTGTCTGATTAAATAGAAGTAAGCTCCTAGCACAAGCCTTGAACAAGGATAAGCATTTGTGGTGGGCAGGATAATGGCTCCCCAAAGACGTCCAAGCTCTATCGCCAGAACCTGTGGACATGTTACCTTACATGGCAAAAGAGACCTTGCAATGCGATAAAGGTTAAGGACCTTGATACAATTATCCTGGATTAGCTGAGTGGGCCCAATCTGTTCACAGAGTCCTTAAAAGTGGAAGAGGCAACAGAAGAGTAGGTAAGAGAGATGTGTCAACAGAAGAAGAGACAGAAAAGATTTGAAGTGTGAGAGGGACGGGATCTGCTGTTTTTGAAGATGGAGGAAGAGGGCCATGAGCCAATGAATGCAGGCAGCCCCTACAAGCTAGGAAAGGCCCTCAGCCGACCTCCAGCAAGGACATGGATGTCACTCCTATGACTGCAAGGCACTGGATTCTTCCAGCATCCCAAGGGAGCAAGGGAACAGATTCTCCACTAGAGCCTCCAAAAAGGAATACAGCCCGCTAACACCTTGATTTTAGGCCAGTGAGAACTGCACTGGACTTGTGACCTATAGAACTGTAAGATAATAAGTTTATGTTGTTTTAAGCTGCTAAAGTTGTGGCAATTTGTTACAGCAGCCATGGAAATCCACGCAGCACTCAAAATACAACTGTTTTTTAAAGCAAATACAATGAGATGAATTTATCTTTCTTTACGCAACAAGATAAATAATGATAGTAGTGGCGTATATTCTATGGAATAAAACAGAGTCATTAAGTCCTTTGTTGACAGATGAATGGATAAATAAATAAATGAGGAAAGCTCTTTTTTACAGCAGAAAGCCAACTAATAAATGTAGAAGGAAAGATGAAGCTAGAAAATCATCAGTGGATGTTAAAACTAGTGGTTTAAAGTCTGATGAGGATACTTAACACAGTCTCAACACTTGTCTCCATGAATTTCTTATTAATCACAGAGAGAAAATTAGTAACATTACAGTGAAGAAACCTTGTGGACATTGCCTTAACCAAGCGATCAAAGCTGACATCACCAATCCTGGGGCAAACTGACTTCACATGCATCTCGGTATGATGCACTCAGGACACACACCATGTCTGCAGCACTGCTGCCAAATTTCATAATCTGAATCTAATCATGAGGAAGTACCAAATGAACCCAAATTGAGGAACAAAATAACTGGCCTGTACTCTTCGAAACTGTCAAGGTCAAGAAAGATAAAGACAGACTGAGAAACCATTCCAGACGAAAGAAAAACAAAGAGACATGACAACTAAAGGCAACATGTGATCCTGGACTGGATCCTGGACCAGAGTAAAAAATAGCTAACAGGGATATTATGGGAACAATTGACAAAATTAGAATATGGACTGTGGATTAGATAATAGCACTGTGTCGGTGATACATTTCCTGACTTGATAACTGCCCTGTGGCTATGTAAGAGAAGGCCCATGTTCTTAGGAAATACGATTTGAAGCATTTAGGGTAACGTCCATGTCCCCAACTTACACTCAAATGGCTGAGTTAAAAATAATCATAATATATAAATACAGATACACAGAATACTAAGGCAAATGGGGCAAAATATAAATGATTGGTGAAACTAGGTAAAAGATATAAGGCAGTTCCTCATTCTAGTGACTTTTTTCTCTTTTTAACTATCAACAAAAAAAACCCTATTCCCAAACCATATAAATTATGCTTTCAATTCTTATGTCTATATTAGATCTACTGTTATATGACACACAAAGAGAATTTTAGGGAAATGAAATAAGAGTTCAATGAACTTAATTTTCTGTAGTGTAATACAATATATAAGTGGCTAGGTGATTTTTCAATTAATGTTAATATGCTATTTAATACCTTGAATACAGTAGGCAAGCAATATGTACCTGTGGGCTAAAAAGAAGTAATTTATTTTTAGTAGGAAAGTCAGCATCCCAAATAAAAGCATGGAGATACATACATGATATGAAATAAAAACTTTTCAAAAATTAGCTTAAAGTGTGAACGAGCCAGAAAAATGATGAGGTTAAGAACTCTTGCTCTGGAAGTGATGGGCTCAAAGATTTGAAATCCAATATCCACTTAGTATACTGACCTTAGGGCCAGTTGTTTAAAACTTCCCTAAGCCTCAGTTTTGCTCATCTGTAAAATGGAGATAATAATAAAGCTCACAGGGTTACTGTGAAAAGTGAATTAAAGAATCCTGTGCCTCAGACATAGTTTAAAATGTTATTTATTATTATTATCTAATGAGTTCTAATGCTTCTGTGCTTGACTGTTTCTTTCATAGGAAAGAGAATCAACATTCAAACCAAACTAAAACATAAATTCGTTTTCAAATGTTTGAAAAAAATCACACTTTCAATGAACTTCAAAAACCAACTTATCCTGGAGGAAAGCGTAGTTAAAAGGTTCTTTTTAAACTTTCTAGGTCACTAGTCTCACTGGCCCCTCTTTCTCTCCTCTTCCCTGAGACTCCACAACTTTAGACATGTTTCTTCAAACAGAGAAACGCTTAAGCATGTTAGGCTTTCTGCTTTTTCTACTGTAGGCCCACTGTTTATTTTCTTGAATCTGGAATGAGTCCCTGTATCTCTCAGGTCAAACCTGAACTACCTCCTTAACATTCTGAAATCCACTGATCCAGCTTCCTTCACGTTCACCTTCCAAGTGGTCCCTTCACTGCAGTTCATCTGGATGCTCAAAAATGCTCTTACTGAACAAATGATTTTTGACCTCCACGCGGTACTTATTTGTATAGATCATTCCTCACACATAAAATGCCTTCTGGCCATTATGTCTGTCCAATCATATCCATCACCTTTTCCAAAAGAAGTAAGCAGCAATCCGTGGAGCCTTTCTTGACCATCATGAAATTCTTCTTCATTCACTCACTCAGTGCATTCATTCAACAAATATTTATAGACATGGCAAGGACAATTGTTCTTTCTCTTACAGAGTTTACATTCTACTAAGGGGCAAGCAATATAATAATAAATGATAATAAAATAACTGAGGAGAACAGAAAGCACAAAGAAGGAAATAAAATGTCATAATGTTAAAGAGCATGACTGTTTATGTGGGAGGCAACTTCAGTGCAATCAAGGAAAGCCTTTCTGAGGAAATAGATTTAAACTGACACCCACATGGTAAAGTGGAGCCAAGCAAGTGAACGTCTGTCTGGGGGAAAAGAGTCTTTCTGGCAGAGGGAAGAGCGAGTGCAAATGCTCAAATGGTAGGTAAAGAACCTGGAGTGCTAGAGGCACAGAAAGAGGTCAACGAATGAGGCCAAAGTGCAGGGCACAGGGGAGGGTGGGAGAAGGTCAAATGTGCTGGCAGGGGCTGGATTATGAAGGTGATGGTAAGGTATTTGGATTCTATTCTATGCCCATGAGAGGGTTTTACATTGCTTCTTTCTTCTTACGGTAGATATTTCATGGGCTTATATAAGCTTTCCACACCATAGGTGCTTAATACATGCTTGTTAGGGGCATAAGTTAGAAAAGCATCTAGGAGAGAAATGGAGCCAATACTCTAAGATCATGGATGATGGTTTCTGTCACCAACTTGTACCTGTGCTCCATCAACCTTGACTTCAGGTCAATAAGTCTGTTACATGGCATGAAAACAGAATTGTCATGGCAACTCTAATTAGATGGGTTTCTTTCCAAGGAGGATGAAACAAGTACTACACTTACAGGCTGGTTTGGTTCTCTAAAATACCTGAAAGAATTGCAATGCTCTACAAGTTGGAACATTTAGTACAGGGAGGGCCCAATTTACCAACAGAGTGGGTTCCTAAAGTTGGCTTGTCTGTGAGGAGTTTGGGGAATGCATTTTCCTTTAGTAAGAATGTTATAAAGGAGGTTAGACTCGGGCCAATCCACTAAAGCTTTTTAAAATTCATAAAAGTGGCAGAAATACCATACATTTGCATTGAGAAAATAATAGAAGTGAATTCTTTTGAAATGTAGCAATTAACCAAAAATTAAGTTGGAGCTTTTAATTTTTCTTCATACTGTCATTTGAGGAAAAGAAGTTTTAATTAAAAGAAAATGAGGAGAGAAGTAGAAAATTTAGTAGAGATTCTATTAAGGAATTCTGGGCACCATCAGCCTTTTAGACATTAATGTCACTAATTTTTTATTATTATTACTTTGGATTCAGGTGTCTCTCAGATAGCTTAGTCATGATCATGGTCGTTTTTGTCTCAGAAATAGAAGAGAGCAAACCATGAGGAGTGGCTGTCCTGAGGTTGCTGGGCCGCCTTGAGGTTCTCCAAGGAAATGGAAGAGATTAAAGAGAAAGATAGCCTAAAATACAATTATGGGAACTATGAGAAACTGAAAAAGTAAAATGAAGGAAAAAGGGCAAGAGGAAATTCCCATGAGAGTAGGCAAGAGTGGAGGGGTAGAAATTGGCTCACCTAGGACAGCTTGATTGTTACCAAAAAAACAGGGAAATGAAGAGGAAGGAGAAAGGAAGAAAAAGAGGACAGGTGCAAAGGGAAGGAGTGGGAGGGTAAGGACCAAACACTGACTGATCTTGGATGGATGGAAGAGAAGAAAGTTTTCATTCTTTTTTTTTTTTTTTTTTTTTTTTTGCGGTACACGGGCCTCTCACTGTTGTGGCCTCTCCCATTGCAGAGCACAGGCTCCGGACGCGCAGGCTCAGTGGCCATGGCTCACGGGCCTGGCCGCTCCGCGGCATGTGGGATCTTCCCGGACCAGGGCATGAACCCGTGTCCCCTGCATCGGCAGGTGGACTCTCAACCGCTGCGCCACCAGGGAAGCCCAGTTTTCATTCTTTTATTCAAATATATGGGATATTTGAAAATTAAATGGTACGTTCTTCTAAGACTGAATTTGCACTTAATATAACTCTGTTGCATATTAAAGAGAGTTTACTAAATTACTGTTAAATATACAAACACTTGTATTATTTTTTGTATACAAAAAATATATTGTGTTTTGTAACAACAAAATAACAACAGCAAGCACTTATTAAATGTCTATTACCTCTTAAGCATTTTATATATATATATATATATATATATATAATCTCATTTAATCCTCACAACGACATGAGATAGTTATTAGCCCCATTTACAGATGAAGAAACTGAGGCTTAGACAAGTTAAGTAGTCTGCCTAAGGTCACACAAGCTAGTAAATGGTGAAGGCCATATTAGAACAAAATCTGATTCCAAAGTGCATTATCTTAACTTCTCTGCTCTATACCTGCCTCAGTAAATATTACAACAATGCTAAGGAACGAACCTCAAAGGTCAGACCTTCAACAAGTATTTGACCAATTCTTCTTAACATTCATAGATGTAGAATTAACAGTAACATGAATTCATACGCCAAACTGCTTTCTCTAGAATCTTCCTCTTCTTTAGATTAACATATTTTACCACTGGCAATATGAGCCCTGCAATGAGTACTTGGGGAAGGCAGCAGTTACGGGACAGATGGCATTTGCCAAATCATATAAGCATATCAACAGACGCAGAAAACATGATAAAATCCAACAGCCATTCGTGACAAAAACTCTCAGCAAATTAGGAATAAAGGAGAGCGTCCTCATTTTGATCAAGAACCTCTACAAAAATCCTACAGCAAACATCATACTTAATAGTAAAAGACTGAAAGCTTCCCCACCTAGGATCAGGAACAAGGCATGAATGTCTGCTCTCACCACCCTGATTCAATAGTACTGGAGGTCCTAGCCAGTGCAATAAGGCGAGAAAATAAAATAAAAGGCATACGGATCAGAAAGGAAAGATAAAACTGTCCTTATTTGCAGATGACATGATCGCCTATGTAGAAAATCCCAAGGAATCTATTAAAAGCTCATAGAACCTAATAAACAAAATCAGCAAGGTTGTAGAATATAAGATTACCATATAAAAAGTAATCACATTACTATATATACTAGTAATGAACATATGTTAAAAGCATAGTACCTTTTATAATTGTGCTCCGAAAATAGATAGATAAATAAATCTCTAAGTATAATGCAAATGTAAAATAGCACAAAGGAGTTCTTCTGTGGTGATGTAACAGTTCTAGATCATGATTGTGGAGATGGTTACATGAAACTATACATCAGATAAAATTGCACAGAGCTACACACACATGTGCATACATACACACAAATGAATGCAGGTTTAAAAAGTGATGAAGAGGACTTCCCTGGTGGCGCAGTGGTTGAGAGTCCGCCTGCCGATGCAGGGGACACGGGTTCGTGCCCAGGTCCGGGAAGATCCCACAAGCTGCGGAGCAGCTGGGCCCGTGAGCCAAGGCCGCTGAGCCTGCGCGTCCGGAGCCTGTGCTCCGCAACGGGAGAGGCCACAACAGTGAGAGGCCCACATACCGCAAAAAAAAAAAAAAAAAAAAGTGATGAAGAGAGGACAGATGAAGTATGACAAAATGTTAAATGTGGAGGATGACTATCTGGAGTCCACTATACTACGTTCTCTGGTTTTGCGGATGTTCGAAAACTTTCTTAAAAATATATTTTTAAGTCCCAAGCTAACTCAACGTAAAGACAACAGTTAATCAGTTTCCAAAACCAACCTGACTATTCTCTTTTGTGGTGACTAATAGGAAATTCAGACAACATTAGAATGAAATTCTGTGGCACCCTCTGAAGGTTTTGCCTACTATATGCTCAAGGAATGCAAACTCACTTTATTATTGAGCCAAGAAAAGTATCATGATAAACCTGGAGAACCAAATCATATATAGATCTCATTCTGAAACCAGATTTAAAATATTTGAATTGTCTTTACCTCTGTCTTCATTTGCATAAGGAATTAAGAGTTAACCCTGATATGAAATCACTTTATATCTCTGTTCCAAAATCTCTGTTAAGTATTCTGCTTAAATGTTTTGTTTAAAAGAAATATAATCATTTCAAGGAATCTTCTCCAAGGAACTACTTTTTTTCTACCTTTTTGGAGACTCATTTCTAAGCGACTGGCCAAAAGTATTTAATGACTAAGCTTTAATGACTACTGTACCTCACCTTCAAGGAACACCTAATCCAGGGTTTCTACTGGCACTGTTAGGAGGAGGAAGGCTTGACTGCTCTTGCTTTTCCTTTCTCTTGCATTTTATAACTCTCTCTCAAGGGGAAAAACAGAAAATAATTCCTTTTTCATTGGCAAAGAAAAGTCACCGGAGCACACGCTTTTGACATCTTTCTCTTTTCTTGAGACGTGAAGGTGAAATACTGTCTCCTGCTACCACCTTTGCCACTGGGCACATTCCAAGGCCTTCTTTAATATCCAGCCTAACCATTATCAAACCTTGGTGAAACGCTTACTCCTTCGTCTTTCAGGAAGTTACCAGCACTCTCTCCTATTCTAGTATACGTCATTCATAATGCAAACACAGCACTTTCTACTGGGGAAATGGGATAAAGACTGGATTTGATCAGTCAGTGCACCACAGTCATGGTTTGCGTGTGCCAGGCATCACAGATATTCAGCCTGTACACACCAGAGCAACAGCACCAACTGGCTCCATTCTGATGATGGAGTTCCATAAATTCTGACTGATCATTGCCAGAGCTATACTGATTGTTAAATATTTCGAATAGCACCACAGTGCCAAGTGTTACGGTAATTCTTTACATGCATTAAAAGTGCTCTAAAATTAGGAGTTTGGCATTAAAATATATACACTGCTATATATAAAACAGATAACCAGCAAGGACCTACTGTATAGCACAGGGAACTATACTCAGTATCTTGCAATAACCTATAATGGAAAAGAATCTCAAAAAGAATAGATATATACATGTATGTATATAACTGAATCACTCTGCTGTGTACCTGAAACCAATACAACATTGTAAACCAGCTATATTTCAATAAAAATTTTAAAAAGATGACAAAAAGAACAATTTTAACAATATAAAAATTTTAAAATGTTAAATTTAAAAAAATTAAAAATTTCTTTTAAAAAACCCAGTACTTTCTACCTTGTAGCATAATTTACTATTTCCTGTGTTGTTCTTCCTCGTAGACTGTGAGCAGCTCAAGCGTGGAAACACATCTTTCTTCTTTATCTTTGTAGCTACAGGACCGGGCTCCATCCCAGACGCGTGAGAGGTACCAGATACCTTACAAATTAATACAAGGCAGGAAAGCAGGGGAGGAGAGCCACAGAAGAAAGCCTGGCCCCCACCCCTCCTTCCCCTGCACGCTTTTCTTTTTCAAGAGGCTAACGTGTTGAAGAGATGGAACGACATGACGCAAAGCCATGGAGCCAACGAGCCCAGGGATTTCTACATTTAAGGAAGGAGGCGTGAGAAAAGAATGGAAAGTTCCTCTTTTAGACACTATGGAAATGGAACCACAGGGTTAACAATGAGGACAGTTAAAGGTATGTGAACAAGGTACATAATTACACCTAGACTTCTGCTTTCTCTCTATGCCAACTACTTTAAATTACAGACATCTAGCTTTAGAGTTTAAGGTTACCTATTTTATGGAATAATTTTGTTTCTAAAAAGGAAAATCATACAAGAATCTCTGTCTCAAGTAAACCATGCCTATATCGCAATCCCTAAGATTGGATTTGCAGCATGATCAAAAAAATCACTACCTCCTAATGTCAGGAAACCCTAACTGCAGGCCAAATGTCTAAGTAAAAACAGTCCTCAGTACTGGCCCTGAGGAATAAAGAACCCTCAGCGGCTGGACAAGTATCTGACACATGGCTGAACGAATGAATGAGTAACGTGACAGCAGTAACAACACGATTACAGCACATACATCGTCTTCTACTCATCTGGCAGGACTTCCCTCCTCTCAGTTGGCAATGCTTATAAGTCAGTGTCTAGAAACTTAAAAAATTTTTTTCTGTTCCTTATCAAGGTAACCCTTTTCCCCCAGGCCACACCTTCTACAGGGAATCTGAAGATCAGGCTAAGGTCCAAAGTTTCTATTATTGGCCAAGTCTCCACCCCCAATTTGTGGGATGCCAATGCTAACATTGCGAATAGGTAATCGGAACTTTCTCCACCCAATGCAGCCATGACAGAAAACACTGCCTCAGAGATAAACAAAGTAATCATCACCCCAACTCCACCTCCACTCTGAGGAAGAATCAGGAGAGAGAGCTGTTGACTTCCTGCCATGGACACACACAGCCCGGGGGCCCACATTTAGCCAGTAAAGGATCTCTGAGCTGTGGGAATGGGGCGTGACAGCAACTGTGACCAACGCAGCTGGCCGTGAATATCCAAACTTATTACTGCAAACAACTTATGAGGGACCCTCAGACCTAATTTAGCCTCACTGTACATTTCAGGAAACTGAGACTCAGACATGTTAAAAGGCTTGCCTGAGAACACAGAGCCGGCAGAGGCAGAGTTGTGACTAGAAGCACCTGCACACGCTTCTGGCCTCCCAGCGGAGAAAGGGGAGCAAGGATCAAAGAAGAAAGAGGGTGAAACCTACCATCAATCAGTTCATCTGACACTCTCTTAGAGGTTGCTTACCCCATCACTCCATTTGTCAACGCCAGAGCCCTTGCTCACCTGGTAGGTTTGTCAAATCCTATCTAAACAGGTAGAGGAGAAAATTGTTAGTAGGAACATAAGTTCCTCTATGTAAGGAATTCACATAAAGGTCTGAAGAATAGGAGAAGAGGTTGGACACTCAAGCAGGTATGCAAGAAAAAAAGAAAAGGAAACCGAAATTGTGGGAAAGGTACAATAAAAGAAGAATTTGTCTAGAAGGCAGTGCCTCAGGGGCCCCTTTTGGACATCGGAAAGACTGAGTAAGCACAGTCCCACGAGGGTGGGTCCTGATTCTAAGTTGTAAATATCGGGGTTGGAAAAGGGGGTATTTCTGCTAACTTAAAAAAAACCTGTTAAAGTTCTCAAAAACCACTGTCCTACAGTACTTATAAACCAAACTTAACAATTCAGCTTTTTTTTTTTTTTAAATAGCAATACCCAGTTAAGAAATGTTCCATAAACATTCATGGCCTGCTACAGACACAACATCTTGGGCTGAGCTCTCTCTGTCTCACCCTGAATCTGTTCTGATCGCAGCCGGGCTGTTCTGGACCAGCATGAACTCTGGAGAGCGGTACCCAGAGCTAACTACCTGCACAAGAACCTTCTATCACAGCTCAGTGAAATCTGCTGCAGGTGGGCAATCCCATTCTCACAGGTGTGTACACACACACACACACACACACACACACACACACACACACCCTTTAACACCTCCCCCTCTCACAATTCTTTATGAATTGCTCAGGAAAAATGTATCCTCTCTCTCTGTTCCATTTATGAAGCAAAGAAACAAAACACAAATGAAAACAATAACAGCAGAAACCAGGGACCTACATCACAGAGGAGAAGCTACCAGGACTTCGCGGTGAGCTAGACATATACTCATATTATGGAAAAGGAAATGAAATTAGACATGATTAACAGTCAGCCTATACCACCAAGTTTAAACTCTTTGAAATATCCCCAAATCGCCATCATTGTTTTCACAACAATCTTTATCTATTTTTACAGTGCCCTCTAATTTAACCTTATATTTTTTCCTCAAGTGCCAGCATTCAAGATGGTTGTGTATACAGATCACACGAAACATTTACTGACAGAATACTGAACTAAGGCTATCCCCTGGTCAAGTTTGTTGCTTTAAAAATTTGTTATTGTTGTTTATTTGATTTCTAATAGTGCAGCAATTCTGTTTTCTGAGATATTTCTTCATCCTTAAGTATTCAGGGGAGCTACGACCATAGTGGGTAAGCCCTCAGATTTGGAGTCAGAAAGATTGGCTTCAATCCCCATTCTGCCACTTAGACAGCTAGTATCAGTACTCACCTCACCGGGAGACTGTGAAGATCAAATGAAATAATGCATGTACATCACTGAATGCTGTGCTTGGCGTAGGGCAAGCACTCGAGAAATATCACACGCTATCCTCTCCCTCTCCTCCCTCTTGTACCAGTGGTAGTAATCGTAGTAGTCGTAGTAGCAGCAGTAATAGGGGTAGTTGTCGTAATAGTGGCAAAATCACACAGAGTTTGTAGTTAGGTAGGGCTGCAGTCGAATCCTAGCACTGTCACTTAATCAGGGCTGCTGTAGGCATATAAGGAATCTTTATGAAAAGATATACCCCTCCCCCAAAGATAAATGACAAAAAGATGCCCCTTCCTCTGGATTGAGGCCCATGACAAAGGGCACTGGCTTGCTAACAAGAGCAGCTGTGCATGTGGAACACAGGTGGGATTTCAGGCCCCAATCACCATCTCATGGATCAGTATCATCATCATCATCATCATCATCATCATCATCATCATCATCATCATCATCAAGAACCCAGAAGAAAAATGAAGACTCAGAAAAGATGCCAGCAGTTCTGGTTACTCTCCATTCCCGATCTTTCTAATATTCCTGAATTCCACCTGTCTAATGGAGTCTTGGTCTATAGCTCTGATCAGGTCATCCTGATGGGAGACTCTTGGCCCTCTCTCCTTCTGGCTGAATTACATCCACATTCCTAAGGCTGGCATTCAAGGTTCCCTATCTACCTCTGAGCTTTATAACCTGGAAGCTTTGTGAATACCTGCCTTATTCTTTCCTACCTTTTGCTAGAATATAAGCACCATGAGGACATAGATTTTTGCCTATATTGCTCAAATATGTAGCACCCAGAAGAGTGGGTGCTCAACAAATATTGGAAAATAAATACATTTGCTCATTTTGGACCCTTTCACCTGGAAACCCTTCCAGCCTTCAAAATTTTATCTTCCCCCCCATCTCTGTTCTACACGAAAGCTTCCTTGAGTCCTAATACATTTTCCATGGAATAATCAGAAAAAACTGCCCGATCTGAAAAGAAAGTCAGCAATGTAATTTTTTAATTTTAAAAGTTGAAGTATTGGTAAAATTATATACTCCTCTATAAGTAGCCAAACTACTCTAGTGCCCTTTGGGAGGAATAAATTTATATTCATCCATTATAGCTATAAGTCAGGTACATATAAACGCCACAGATTGGTAATGTCTATTTAATTAAAACAAGCAAAGTAAGTTACTTAGCTTCAACCCATACTCTACAAAAGAGCTGGGACCTAAGCCAGCTGCAATTTTAGATCTCATTAATTTCACAGGAAAAACTGCATTGAAGCTAAAATGGTGGACTCTGGAGACAGAAAGTCAGAAACCTGGGCAAGTTAATCTCTCCGTGCCTTCTTCATCTGTAAAGTGGGGGATGATATCAGTACCTCCTTTATTAGTTAGGATAGGTTAGGCAATGCTGCAGTAACAAATAATTCCCCACACATCAGTGTCTTATCACAGCAAAAGCTCATGGAAAGTCGGCTGCATGCACGAGCAACTGTCCTGGGCAGCTGTCCTCGATTCAATGGCTCAGTGATCCAGGTTGGCTGAAGAAGACAGTGACTAGAGAATCTAGTAAAAGAGGCTTTTTACCAACCCAGCGTGGAAGTGGCACTGTCCCAGTGACCCTATTCCTACAGAGACTGAGAAAAGATATTCCAGAGAGCCAGTACAAGCCCCACAGGTGACTCAAGCACTGGTTCCCACTGCACATAACTGTAGGGCCTCTGTGCTTCTGCATCCCTAAAAGTTCCTAGGTAACATTCTGCATGTTGCTTCTGCCTCAGAGACCAGGCTGCTTCTTAAATTCTCTAAGGTCATGGCCTAATAACAATCATAATTTTTATACCACCTACTGCCAATCTCTAGTTCAATGCAAATACAAAATTATACTTCTGGACTTCCCTGGTGGCGCAGTGGTTAAGAATCTGCCTGCCAATGCAGGGGACACGGGTTCGATCCCTGGTCCAGGAAGATCCCACATGCCGAGGAGCAACTAAGCCCGTGCGCCACAACTACTGAGCCTGTGCTCTAGAGCCTACGAGCCACAACTACTGAGCCTGTGCTCTAGAGCCTACGAGCCACAACTACTGAGCCTGTGCTCTAGAGCCTACGAGCCACAACTACTGAGCCTGTGCTCTAGAGCCTACGAGCCACAACTACTGAGCCTGTGCTCTAGAGCCTACGAGCCACAACTACTGAGCCTGTGCTCTAGAGCCTACGAGCCACAACTACTGAGCCTGTGCTCTAGAGCCTACGAGCCACAACTACTGAGCCTGTGCTCTAGAGCCTGCGAGCCACAACTACTGAGCCTGTGTGCCACAACTACCGAAGCCCTCGCACCACAACTACTGAAGCCCACGCGCCTGGAGCCTATGTCCCGCAACAAGATAAGCCACCGCAAAGAGAAGCCCGCACAGCGCGACGAAGAGTAGCCCCTGCTCGCCGCAACTAGAGAAAGCCCGCGTGAGCAATGAAGACCCAATACAGCGAAAAATAAATAAATAAAATAAATTTATTTAAAAAGTTATATTTTTCCCGGAAAGCTACAAAAATTTAAATAGGATAAATAATGATATCTGTTCAAAGATGGACGTTAACAGACAAAATGAACAGATAGGTAACATACAGGGAGAAGATAACGGCAAAGACTGAAACAAGGGATTAATAACTAAAATATGTAAGGAACTCCAGGGAATCAACATGAAATAATGTAAAAATGGGCAAAGAATATGAATAGGCAATTCACAGAAGGAGAAACTTAAGTGGGTAAAAGCAAAGTGATGATCAGTCTCCTAGTAATCAGAGAAATAAAAATTAAAGCAAGATGCCATAAAGATTGGCAAAAATTATAAATTCATAGGATACAAAGTGTTGGCGAGGATGTGGGAGCATGAGCATCCTCCAGGGTTGCTGATGAGATTTTAAATCGTCACAGCCCTTCCGGAAGGGCAATCTGGCCCTGCTGTAAGAATGTTCACTGCAGCACGCTGAGACAACTTAGCTGTTTGTCACTACGGGGATGAAAAGCAAAACGTGGTGGATGCCTGGTATGGAACCCCACGTGGCAATCAGGTTCAACAACCTACATATAAAAGGAAAGATCTTAAAAGCATAAAGCCTAGCGAATGTAAGAAACAGAACGAGAACTTTAGTATATCACCTACGTAGATGATGAAAAGCATCACTTACGTAAAGTCCACAAAACTACACTATACCTATTTTAAGGGCATATCAAAAACATTATTAATGGGAATGGGAATCGAATGGAGATGAGGGTTAAGAAGTAATAAAAGAAAATAAACAGCCATCGAACAGTCACCATACTGTGCTACATTAACTAACCAGCAGGACAAATTCAACTCTCCACCCTGAGGTTCCATAGATACTCATACCCACACAAAAAAAGTAGAAAATCAGGGGTAGGAATTAGTTGATACTTATCCATGAAGTTCTCCCTAAAATTACTGACTGAGGTATGCAGATAATTTTTGAGGCACTAAAGGCACATATTTGTATTGTGTTTTACAGGCTTTATTTTGTACTACCTGTTGAAAATTTTTATTATATTTAAGTCTCTTTTCCTTTTTGCTTTTATTTTCTCTCTCTCTTTTTCAGTACATCTAAAGAAAAGATGAGAGTTCTGATTATTTGTACTCATAGGTGCAATTTTTCTCTTGGATATTTAAAGCTAATGTTATGGACAAGTTAAATAATGCCATGACCTACTCTTCCACCAGCTGCATGTGTTAAATTAACAAAAGCCCCAGCTAACATGTTCCCCAGCTGTACATAAACTAGAGCAATAATACTAAGTTCAGCTTTGTCAAGCCCAACTCACCCTGCTGTTTCTGAAACAACTAGATGATGGAATTAAAGCAGAATTTTCTATCCTTTGAGGAACTGTTGTTTTTTTTAAAAAAAAAAATTTCATTTATTTATTTATTTTTTGGCTGCATTGGGTCTTCTTTGCTGTGCGTGGGCTTTCTCGAGTTGCAGTGAGCGGGGGCTACTCTTCATTGCGGTGCGCGGGCTTCTCACTGTGATGGCTTCTCTTGTTGCGGAGCACGGGCTCTAGGCGGGCAGGCTCAGTAGTCGTGGCGCACGGGCTTAGTTGCTCTGTGGCATGTGGGATCTTCCCGGGCCAGGGCTTGAACCCGTGTTCCCCGCACTGGCAGGCAGATTCCCAACCACCGTGCCACCAGGGAAGTCCTGAGGAGCTTCTTAACACGGTAAGAATATAAGCAGCCTTTGATAAAGCTACTGAGAGAAAAGTCACTTCTTAAATCTGAGGGGGAGAAGGGAAGGGGGATAAGGACAGAGAAAGAAAGGGAGGGAAAGGAGAAGGGAAGGAAGGAGGGAGGGGAGGCAACAGGAAGCAGGGGACAGGTGGGGTGGGGGAGGAGCCAGGGAGGGGGAGAGGAAGGTCAAAGTTGAGGACAACTAACAGAGCAAAGGCTAAAGGAATCCAATATTGGGAACACAGTAAGCACCCTGGTCACGAGTTGTCCTCCACTAAGCAGTACTTAACCAAACCTTTCTGGTATCTTCCCTAGGGTTTATTTTCCTTCTCTGACCCAGCAGTGCTTTTCCAGCTGGTCGCACGCTCCTCATCAGAGTGGAGGAGAGAACTGCATCCAGAGATCGTTCTGAGACCTCGGAGCACTCTCAGTTCTAAAGCTTTTAACTTCCTCTGGTAAAGGATGCCCCTGGCCTGCTGTTCCCAATTGCTCCCCTGGCCAACCATCCCAGTGGCTCACCCCACATGACTCCCCTGAGGGAGGAACATCCCGTCTTTGCATCTGTACTGTGACCACGGTGATCTTTCAGCATCCGGAGCTTCAGCTCTGCTTTGTGGCCAGGCCTCTACCAGTCCTTGCGTCTTGCCAGAGGCTTTGTCTTC
>NW_006798707.1:2079778-2087089 GCF_000442215.2 Lipotes vexillifer | reverse complement strand
TCCTGCTGATGCACTGCAGTTTCTTGCCAGCATCTTTGTTAAGTCTCAAGACTTAAGAAATCCCTGGCAAGAAGCTGTGGAGGATTAGATGAGGCTACAAAATGGAGATGAAACTCCTGATACAGCCAAATCTTAAGAGTTTGGCCACGCTTGTTCTTGATTTTTTTCTTTCCTTCCCTTCATATTAAAAACCCACCTAAACACAACAGAAGAGCTTTTAAGCAAAATTAACAGTGGTCTGTCTCTTGGTGTCAACTAAAGCCACAAGCCATAAGGGTGCTCCTTATGCACGTGGAGATTTAGAGCGCCATGTGGCACCTCGGCCAACATCACAGCCTCTTTGAGTGGGCACTGGCTTCCTCAAAAACATCATCTCTCTTGGCATCCTACTCGAAGCCCCATATATGAAAAATAAATATAAATGAAAATGTGTGCGTAAAGCATCAAACAAATGTTGAGGAGATTGAGGGTCCACATTAGCCACATGGTATTTTTGGGTAAAAACAATCATTATGTGACATTAGGACCAAAGGATATGAAATTCAGATTCATCTCTAAAATCTGGCATCTTGTTTATTTCTGCTATCCTCGTTGTATAATACTAGGATTCCTTCTTTCCTTATAGTTAAATCCTTAAAAACAACAACAAAAAACAACATTTTAATATAGAATAGCATATTGGTTCTTTTAAATGAAACACAGGACACCACTCTTTTTTTTCTACATTTTTTCCCTACTTAAAAAAAAAACTGAACTGTAGTTGATTTACAATATTGTGTTAGTTTCAGGTGTACAGCAAAGTGATTCAGTTACATATATATATTCTTTTTCATATTCTTTTCCATTATGGTTTATTATAGGATATTGAATATAGTTCCCTGTGCTATACAGTAGGTCCTTGTTGTTTGTCTGTTTTATATACGGTGGTGTGTCTCTGTTAATCCCATACTCCTCATTTATCCCTCTCTCCTCCGCCCTCACCCCCTTTCCCCTTTGGTAACCAGAAGTTTGTTTTCTACACAGGTTATAACTCTTTGGTTATTAGTGAAATTTACCACACCCCCCACCCCATAAAAAAAAAAAAAAGCTTGGTAAACTTACAAATGGCCTAGAGTTTTTCATTACAAAAGCCAAACCTTGTAGTTCTAGTCTATTTTTGGAAAGGTCAATGATGCTACCTATTGTTTGAATTTGATTGGCTGTTTCAGTCAAGTAAGCAAGAGGAGGAAGTTACTTAAACTATTATTTCTAGATGACGAGGCCAATTAATTGCTTCGGCAAACTCCCAGCTGCCTACTAATACGCGCTTGACCCCTGTGGCTAATTGAGTGTGTGCCCAGGACGGTTACAGATGGATAGTTCGTGGTCCTTTTTTCCATCTGAAATGATACACTCCTTTTATTAACAGGGAGTGAAGATGAGGGGTAGTATCTATAGATAACATTATATTCCATTCACTTCTCTAAGAAATTATTAGCCTTTGCAGCCTTCCATTAGTAGATGGTAATAATGTACAAAAATATTCAGCAGAGAGGCACTTGGACCTAGTGAGAGGCAAATGGTGGATGATGATCCGTGAAAAATGAACGCAGAAGACTCAACAGTGACTGATGAGGGAAAGGAATTTAGTGCAAAGCCTCAAGCTTTCGTCCTGCCTTCTCCTTTTAGTGTTGTGTGCTATCAATAGTCTAATAGATAGGAAGCGTTGTTCAGAAAGTAGGCTCTAAATCAACCGTGAAGAAGGTAAACAGGAGTAGAATGTGTTATTTCCCTAAAAGGCACATTTCATACATTTAGTGGAGAAGACAGCAGTGCTAACTGTGATTAGCAGTTCATTTTTATTAACACGTACAGAAAGAAGAGGGGTTTCCTAATATTTACTTCACAAAATAACAGGGTGTTGGGGACTGCCCAGCTCTACCCATGCCCTGCTTTACTGTCAATTACAGAGCACTTACTCTGTCTTACTGTCCAGGGTATTTCGTTCTACACCTGACTGTGGTTCCCAAATTTTGGCCAGAAACTCAAGGGTTATAGGCTCTTGAAACTTCAGTTGCTGCGTGCTGCTACCTTCCTAGAACCCAGTCTGCCAACCTTGACCCAGCACACTAGCTGGTTCTCTACTCCTCACCTGCTTTACTGCCAGATTAAGGGAGAACACAACTCCTGAGCTCTTCTCCAGTCTTGCCTTAGGACACTAGTTCCTCATCTCCTTAGCTAATACCTACTCTAAGTTTTATCCTCTGGACTTTAACTTCAGTCTACACAAAATAAGAATTCATTCAGAGAATTTATTGAGCACTCACTATTTGCCAAGCACAATTCTAGGAGTTGGGTGTATGGTAGGGAACAAAGTCATTTGTGAAGATTTTACATTGAGAAACAAAGACTGTAATCTGCTAGAAAAACCCACAGCCGCCTGAGCAGCATATGCAGGCTAGGAATAGGAAGAGCTGGGTGGCACTAACCTGTGCCGGCCTAGCCAAGAATATGCACGTAAAACATGCAACTTGCTACACTCAGGTAATGAAAGAGCAGAGGCTGTGAGTCGGCCAAGAAGTCAATTCAGCATGCAACGTAACAAATGCCACCTTGCTTCTGGGATTACACCAACTGGCACGATGCTTCCAAAATCAATTGTCTGTCCTCAATGCTGACCCAGCAAAGGGATTAGCCCTGCATTATAAAAACGAGTCCAAGAACTGCAAAGACAAGGAAGGCACGAAAAGGTATGCTGGGACAGAACCATGGGAACAGGTACACAAATTCGAGCCAACAAACCCCAAATTCTAGCTTTTAATAATCGCACCTAAACAGTGAGCAATCCTGATCCTGCCTTCCCAGGCTGCTTAGTGGGAGCGGCCCTAGGGGCCCTAAGGCCCAGTCACCGACTTTCTCCTTCTTTGGCTGCCCTAGGGGGTCTTGCTCTGGTCAGAATGCCCCCCTCTCTGTCCTGCTGCCAAAATGACCACACTCTTAACCCACACCCCCCTGGCCTCCATCCCTAAAGCCCACAAAGAGCCTGCTTTAGGGTTGTTTATTTGGGGAGGGTTATAAAGATCAGAATTGACTTTTAATATAGTTAGGGCATAGTTAAAAAGCTCTCTTCTTTTCTCTCTTTTTTCCCCCTCCCACTTGCATCGTGCAGGTCAAGGCCCAAGATTATGGATATCACTGGAGGTCTCTGCTTACCTAAAGGCCTGAGATAAGACTGTTATTAACGAAGAATACTGCAGCCAACTAAAAGCTCTAATATCTGAAGATTGGATGAAGACCCAGTCTCCTGGTATTTAGTCACTGGAGCTAAAGGCAAGGAAGGTAAGGAGGGGGCAGGTGCTTTGAATGTAAAGCAGGAAGGCAGCTTGGGTACCAACAACCTAAAACTATGTTAAAGCAAAGTCTTTGGTTAAAGGTTTTCAGACCCTCTGACAGTATAAACGCAGGCTGCAAACTTGCTTAAAGGCTGCCTGTAGTTGTGAATCCCCAGGAAAGAGCTTTTGCTCCCTTCTATCTAATACCAAGGTCATGGCAGGCGTGTCTCCTTGCTGTCCCCTTCTGTATTACAGACTCCTTTTCTCATTTATCTTTACATGGAGGGTATTGCACATTGGGGCCCCAATTTTATGTGGGTCCCTCTTATTAGACTCCTCACCTTGGGCAAGACCTTGGATTTGGCTCCTGTCCCCTACATCCAACAAGTTATCAGAACCCATGTCCAAGGGCATCATGGTTAGGTAGATGTCTCTGGGTGAAACCTGACTTGAGTGCTAAACTACTCTGCTGGATTCCTGCTTAAACATTATTTCTGGCTTTTGAGGTTATGTTACTTTCTTTCAGTTTTTATTTTATGTTATTTCATTTCCAGAGCTTTTAGTCAGAGAGTTGTCAGGTACTTAATCTTACTTACGGGGAGAAACAGAAGCTGGGACGTATATTTTGTCAGAAAGTTCCCCAGATGATTCCGATGATTCAGGTGCGGCTACTAGGGCTCGAAAGCATAGCTGTAGTAGACATAATTTCCTGATTCCTTCCAACAAAAATAGCTGTTATCTAGCTAATCTCTTTTACCGTCTTCATCTTCCATTTAGGTTTAAGGGTAGGACACGTAGATAATTGTAAAGAGGAAACGCTCTAAGCTAATAATGCCATGCCCATTTTCCATAGCGAGTGTTTGTGGTACTTGTAAACGGGAGAAAAGCACATTCTGAGCACTCACAAAGCATAGAAGTCCTCTGTTTTGTGATTTCACATACACTATTTCTTTTTACTTCTTCTTTCAGCCTAGTAAGTTAAGTATTATGAGCTGCTGCTTTACAGAGAGAGGAGTAAGCTCAGAGAGGCTAAATAAATTGGTCAAGGATACACATGCGCTGAAGCTTTGAACCAAGAGTCAGTGTGACTCAAAAGAACGTATTTTTCCTCTACCCATAATGCTGTTCCTCAGTAGAAAATAGAGGCTCATGTCCTCCTGGAGTTGACATTTTCGTTGGTAAACTGGTGTGTCAATTCAGAGATGAAGAAACTGAGGTTAAAAAAAAGATCAGTGACAAGCGCACAGACACAGGCCAAGTGAATGGCAGAGTGGACACTGTTTGCTGAGTCCCTGGTTCCAAACACCAAGCTTAGCTTAAAAGAACATTAAAAAAAAATTCTGAAAAAAGTCTTCAACTTTGGATTAATTATGCACTATTGTGAGAGGCACGATGCTCACCATGGTGGAAGCTGGCGCTTCTAAAGTATGGCGGCTCTCAGTGCAATTACCTTCTAACTTGTTGGCACTAGTCACAGCCCCAGTGCCTCTGGGATGGGATTCTGTCTTTGCTTGCTCAAATTAATACTTTATGTGTGTGTTAGACTTGCCCAAAGCTACTTCTGTATTAGACAGACTTGAATTTTTAACTATTTTGTGTGAAAAATGTGTTATGTTCAAACTGGCACACTCATTTCTGCTGGTAAGTTGACTAATGGCCTGTGTCAAATACACTGACTGAGACCTTATGTCCGATGAGAGCCACTTTTTACACACACAGGTTGTTCACACACACATATGTAATGTGAACAGACAACACAGTTTTTTTGTTCAATAATGATTCACTAGTGTACCTAGAGACTCTGGCCTTCTAAGACGCCCCCCACTTAAAAGGAAGAAAACTGTGTTCCCTCGGTTGCTGAAGTATGAATCCAGGAGTTTGCTCCATGGGGTCCATGCCCTCTGCCCTTTGGAATTCTCATGTCATAGGAATTTTTTTTTCCCAGACAGAAATCTGGATATAAAAACAAATAAACGATAAACTATCCTGACACCTGGGGAAAATTCTGTAAAGGTTATATCGTATTACTGTCTATAAGAGACTAAGAAATCTGAAAAGTATAGAAGAAACCCAGTCCAGACACATCTAAAGCTATAAAATAGAAAGATAAAGGGAAGACCAACACAAGTACAAATAAGCAAAAACTGCAGATGTGTTCTTAACAGCATTCTTGCAACTTGCAAAAGTTAGTATACCTTCCCCAAGGTGTTTAAAAACACCAGTGTGACATTTGGGAAAAGGGGAAACAGAAATTAATTACCCTACTATTAAAAAAAAACACAAAACTCATTGCATTTAACCTCAGAGAGCTTCCCCTGTACTCAAATCTTTCTGGTCTTCCCTGCTAGAGCACAATTTTTCTCTCTGGTGTAGGATTCCCATTTAAAATGCCTATGTTGCAACTATACAACAAGTTGTGAGGGAAACACTGAAAAGTACGGTTTTACTAACCAGCATAAGCGACAGTCACTGTTTATTTGGAGAGGTTTCTGTTTTCTTGGCAGAAAAACAATGTAAACAAAGTCAGTTTGGTCACTATAAGCTTAGTTCCATCCAAGAAAATCTTGCCTAGCAACCTTCTTAATCTTGAGGACCGCCAACAGGACTTCACAAGGAACTTTGGGAGCTGTGAGCAGAAAACCTACTGCAGAGACAGGAAGCTGACAAACTGACCCATGGTTTCCCCTGCTCTTACCACGAGCCCCAACATGATCTGTCCCCAGAAAACATCCTCATCTGTCTCTCGCCCACCTGCCTTCCACTGTAACCTCTGGTCATACTAAGCTCTCCTCTCCGCCTTTGCATAGGCTGTTTCTTTTGAGTGGAACGCTCGCTCCCACGCTTTGCGTGGCTAACCCTTCCTTATCCTCAGATCTCAGTTTAAATGTCACCTTCCCCCGACTCCCCACATCTGGGTTAGGGGGTCCAAGTGCTCCAGAGCACCTCCTCCTTTCCCCCTTGTAATGCTTATCAAACTGTACCACACCCCACCTTACCCCCGCCCCCCTTCCCCCACTTTAAGGGCAGCTTCTCAAAGGCAGTGAGTGACTCATCTGTTTTCTTCCTTGTTTTACTTCTATTGCCTACAGGACCTGACACCTGGCAGGTGCTCAGGGAATATCTGCTGACTAAGTGAATGAAGCAAAATGAGGAAGCAGAGAAGGGAAGAGAAAAAAGGGAAGAGAGAACTGCTTTTGAAGGAGCAGCGGGGGGTGTCCATGGCAATAATGTCATAAGTTTTAGTGACATCATCTGTTTCTACATAGAAGTTTCATGACATAGACTTCTTTTCCTTCTTGTAAGCTGTGAAGATTACCTACCTTGGGTTTTCTTGAGCAATGGACAAGCAGGCAATGAAATCCTAGGCAAGATAACAACAGAAGTGGCAATAACCCCTTGCATTTTTATGCCATTTTACAGTTTTTAAAGAATGGCCATATGACTCTCATATCAATTCTGGGAGGCAGGCAGTACGGGTATTATTATTACTCTCATTTTACACATGAGGAAACTGGGACTGTGTGACATGACTTGCCAATGTCAAGTGTTTACTAAGTGGCACAGACACAGCCAGAGACCAGGCCTTCAGACTCCTCGCTGAGGGTTGATTGACTTGGGTTCACTCAGTGCAGTGCATAAATCTAGCGTCTTGCCTAATAACCCGAGGAGGAAGGGCTCAGGAGTGCGGAATTATCAGCCTCTAACTCGAACAAATTAAAATCGAACCAAAATGTAATTTTATAATGTGCCTGATTTATTCTTCATAGGTACAGAACTACTGCTTAAGAACAGTTTCTTTGAAACAAATGCAAACACAAGCTAAGAACAGGTGCTAGAAACCCAGTCCAGTTGACAAAGACCCACAAATTGTGATTGCTTTAGCTTTTCTACCCGGCTTCACGTATAATCTCCTGCCAACATCAGTCGGACACTGAGCTCCTGTCGGAAACACCTCTTTGACTGATGTCATCAATTAAATGAAAATGATCATATTAAGCAA
>NW_006798707.1:2075972-2079768 GCF_000442215.2 Lipotes vexillifer | reverse complement strand
TTCCCTACAGTTTTGAGGAAAAACTGACATAAAATAAACCGCACATTTTCAAAGCATACAATGTTAGTGACTTTTCACATATGTATCCACTACACCCGAGAAACTATATCACTATCAAGATAATCAACAGATTCATCATTCCTCAGAGTTTCTTGCACTTTGTAATCTCTCCCTCCTGCAACTACATCACTCCTACCCCCAGGCAACCACTGATCAGCTTTCTGTCATTGTAGACTTGTTTGCATTCTCTAGAATTTTATATAAATGGAATCATACAGTATGTACTCTTCATTGTCTAGTTTTTTTTCCCCCACTCAGAATGATTATTTTGAGATTTATCCATTGTTGGATGTTTCGATAGTACATTCATATTTTTTACTGCTGAGTAATATTCCACTGTATACCACAATGTATTTATCCAATCACCTGTTGATGGGCATTTGAGCTGTTTCCACCTTTTAGCTATTATAAATAAAGCTTCTATGAAAATTCATCTGCAAATATTTGTGTGGACAATGCTTTTACTTCTTCTGCTAAATACCTGGGGGTAGAATGAGTGGGTCATTTGGCAGGTGTATGTTTAACTTTGTAAGAAACTGCCAAACTGCTTTACAAAGTAAATGTACTATTTTATATTCCCATGAAAGTTCCAGTTTCTCTATATCCTTGCCTACACTTGGTTTGGTCGCTGTTTTTGATTTTAGCCATTACAGTGGGTGTACACTGTTATGTTCTTTATTGTTTCTTGTATATGTCTTCTCTGCCCAACTAAATTGAAAGCCCCTTGGGAGTAAAACTATACTTTATACTTAATTATAAATCTACAATGCTTGGAATATTGATAGGCAACAGGAAATAAATCTTTTTTTTAATGAAGGGACTCATAAATTCAGCAAACCTTGTCTAAAACTCTAGTCTATCTGTATTCAGTACTAACTTACAATTAAGCAGATAAAAAGCCCAAATATTAAATATGTGTTTGCTGTATTTAACTGTAGCCTAGAGACTAAGGGGTTCAAGGAAGTGTGGATTTGCCTTCCTGTCCTTAGGGAGCTCACAAGGAAGGAAATCATCCCACTGCACACCTAGATGGCAAAGACCATCCCACTACATACCTAGACAGCAGTTCTAAAAGGGCCCCAAGGCCTGTTGTTGGGGGAAACCTAGTTTCATGGCGGCTTCTTTCCACTTTTCCATTTCAGTCTCTGGTATATGCAGTTCTGACAAGTACCTGTTACTATCTGATTGAGTCTGTTTACAAAATACAGGCAGTTGTTTATAAGACACAGGCCAAATTCTACCCTTTGATATCCAAGAATTATTTTCAGTGATTTCGGGCCCATTATTGGATTCTGGATTCTAGCCCTAACTATTTCTCAGCATAGTTCAAGACTGTAACCAACTTGTTTTCAAGCCCTTGAACTGTAGGGTCCCCCTGACCCACATAATAAATCAGTTTCAAGCTTATTCACCACAAAGTTTAAGGAAGTCATCAACAGAGTGTTTTAAGTGGCAAGCGAGTTAGATGGTTGGGATGTTATGCCATTGTCACATAGGTGAATGTGTAGGTAGGATGAAGAAAGTGATATATGCCCAGAAAGGAGAGTGTGAGAGGCATCAGGAGCAAATATATGAGGCTGGCATTGTGTTGTAGATGATATAGCGGCAATGTCTCAGGGTTTACCTAGTCTAGAGCTTAAAACATCAAAGTTGCAAATAAGATACTTAGGATCTAGCCTATGTTTGCAATTTATCATCTTATGCAAGTCTCAACTTTTCTGAGTCCCTCCATGTCAACCATCTCAATCCACCTTGCAGGCTATAGATAACAGAGACTGTGTAAGCGAATGGCTGTGAGAGTCATATGTAATGCTGTATTTAAGAGGTAGCTGCTTAACCCAAACTCACAACAGAGAGTGCTAAGGGTCCCCCACCCAGTATTCTCTTAAAAACAAAAACAGGAATAATTTGTAAGGGACAGGTGTATTTGGGGAAAATAAACAGTGTCACCATAGCACAGTTAATTAAGAAATATTAGTTCAAAACCCACCAGGCCTCATATAAAATTTGCTGATATTTATGGACCCAAAGACACTAACAATCAATGGTGGATTTGCGTTGCATTTCTGATGCCCAGCAACCCTCAGGTTCAATCCCAGAGAATTCCTTCATATCTACTGCCTGGACTGGGGGTGGGATAAGGGGAAGCATGCCCTTGTAAATTACAAAAGTAGTAAAGAAGCATCTTTAAAAAGTAATCCCAATGGTCCTCTTATAGAAGAACAGTAATAACAATATTATGTGTGTATATGTGTGTGTGTTTGTTTCAACTCTGTTAGTAAAAGCCAGAGGCCATTACCAAGATTTTTCTTTAGATTTCAAATATACAGACAAATTGACAGAATAGATAAAATTTTACATTAAAAGACTCAAAGTACAAAGAATCCCCTGAACTGTTCCTATGACTCTGCTTTGTCTTTAAAGCACTGTAGAGCAGAACTGTAGGCAAAAAGGCCTCTGCAATTCCTCCTCCACTTACTCAAGTGAGAGCTTTAGAGATGGGGAGAATACACTTATTCCACAAATATTTGCCGGTCACCGTGGAAGCCACAACAAAACAGACGCAAAACAGACATGGCTCCTGCCCTCAAGATGCTCAGTCTAGTGGCTTTTCTCTACAGGTCTCTAGGAGCTCAATATCTTGCTACTGTCACTTTCCCAGGCAAGACCTGGGCTGAGTTACAGGGGTGCTCAGGAGAGAGACGCGACTGCACGCGACAGAAAAAAGCCAGCAACCAAGGTTCACAGACCACAGAGCCAGTAACGGGTACAATCAAAAACCTATTTCTCCATTATTAGAGATGTTGAATTCCTTACGACCCACAGTGTTGACAATAAATAGTACAGAATAATGAGCTAGGCTACAGCCCTTCCTCAGTATTGTCCAATTTCACTTGCCTCTCTTCTCCTCTGTTTTCTCCTTTAGACCACACTTCTCACCTCCCTTTTGACAGTAATGTCCTCTAAAATTTCCCCATAAGGGTGAAAATTCTTACCACGCATTTTTGGATTTGTTTCAAAAACAATCCAGTGTATGTGTGTATGTGTGTGGGGGGCAGCTGGGACTGGGAAGTGCGTGGGGTACAACACTGACCACAGATAAAGGAAGGACGGTGATGGTTACCTGAGGTTCATTATACTATTCTACTTTTGTATATTTTTGGAATGGCCCATAAAAAGGTAAAATTAAATAATTTTTTAAAAACTTACCAACATCAACATTTTGCCCTGAAAATATGGTGGTATGTTAAGGTAGGACTTAACCATGGATCTGCAGACGTAACAGAAATGCATTAATGTGTATTCATGAGTCGTTCTCTTTTAAATAAGGAAGCCCTGTTTTCAGCTCTCTCTCTCTCACTCTTTACCATTTCCCACACTAAATCCTACCTTTGGGTATTCACCAGCTTTTACAGAAAGAAATCAGTGATATTCTACATAAGACCAATTCTTTTACGAAGTGCTTTGTCACATTTAAAAATAACTTCTAGCCCGCGCACCACAATGAAGAGGCGCCCCCGCTCGCCACAACTAGAGAAAGCCCGCGTGCAGCAACGAAGACCCAACGCAGCCAAAACTAAATAAATAAATAATAACTTTTATGAGAAAGATGTATTTAAAAGGACAAAAAAATACCTTAAGTATTTAAGATAAATAATGAAAATAAAAGAAAGGTGGTGATCAAGGTAATCTGCTTTACTTTCTAGGTGGTTTGTCCCCACTCTTCTTTTTTTTT
>NW_006798707.1:2057247-2075959 GCF_000442215.2 Lipotes vexillifer | reverse complement strand
TACGCAGGCCTCTCACTGTCGTGGCCTCTCCCGTTGCGGAGCACAGGCTCCGGACGCGCAGGCTCAGCGGCCATGGCTCACGGGCCCAGACGCTCCGCGGCATGTGGAAGATCTTCCCGGACCGGGGCACGAACCCGTGTCCCCTCCATCGGCAGGCGGACTCCCAACCACTGTGCCACCAGGGAAGGCCCTCACTCTTCTTTAATAGTAAACTGGAAAGCTTTCACACACTGACCCCTGCCCTGGGGATCACCTGTGGACCAATATGTATTCAGACAAGAGTCTCAGGCTGAAGACTGGAACTTGAGACCTAATTTATTTTCAATATAACTGAAGTTTAACATTACAGGAGTCCAAGCCAATTCCAAAACTGTGCCCAGTGATGTTTCTGGCAGGTGTGCCTTCTGGATCATCCATGAAGGTTTTTAAAGTTGCTTGATATGTAACCACGATAGATTTTAAAGATCAAAACACAGGTGGTGTGTCAGTGTTGCACAATTCTGCGGTAAGGGCAGAACATGAGATCATTCTACCTAGAAACACACCCAAACACAAACACCCACCAGGGGTTCAGGTGTATGGCTCTGTCTGCAGGCAGATGAATTTATCTCTGGAGTTTGTCCTAAATATAATTGTGTTCTGATACGAAATGAGGTTTTGATACATTAATACTACTCCAAACTGGGTGGGTCTTTTCAGCTGACAAGCACCTTCTATACCTGCCTTTATGTTCTTTTTAACCTATTCAAAGACCCAGTTTCTCAACATAAACGGGTTACAGTCACCCATGATTTAAATAGCCTTATTTATTCTTTTCAGCCTCAGTAAACATGAGAGAGGAGCACGAAATCTCAGAACGGTGGGGGCAGAACTCTTTTCCATCTTATTATGAACCAAGAGAGAAAATTATCAAGATAAAGTCTTAAGAAAATAAGTGACTTAATTAAAGCCACCTCACAAAGTAGTGTGTGCATGCCATCCAATGGTGCATTTAATATGAAATATCTCCTATATGTAAGGCAGTATACAGTAACTGTTTTCATGAGTTGTAAAACTACTTGGAGAGAGAGAGAGAGAATTGAATAGAAGACAGTGCAAATAATCTTCTCAAGTCACAGCCCTGGATCTTTGGTTAAGGTTCACAGAAAGCCTGAGATTTATTTCACTTACAAAAGAAAGCTAACAATAGTAAAGGAGTTGCTGACACAACTGAGCAAGTAAACAGTTATCTCCTGTGCCCAAATGCAAACTTTATTGCTCAACAGACTAGGAGTTAAGTTTTGTGTGAATAAGAGCCCAAAGGAAAGGGTTATGTATGTATCTTTGTGAGCAAATAACTACCTTGTGGCTCTCTGATATGAAGATTTCCCAAGAGAAATAAATCCTTTCTTTAAAAAAAAGAAACTATAAAAAAGAAAAACACACACAAACATAAACAGAAGATGCATTTTGTACACCATCACCATTTGGTTACCAGATGTTGGTGTCTGCCCTCAGCTCTCACAAACAGATCAATGCACTTTATTTTTGTGTAGCATCTTCTGTCCAAAAGCGAAGTGCAAAGCTGTGTGGCTGGTTTGACAGTGTGTCTGCAGAATCTGCGTAAGAATGGTAACGGAGTGAACAGCTGCCAGGCTTGTTTAGATGTTGTCTGCGCTGGTGACTGGCTCCACGGTAAGGTGGCTGCTGGGCTGAAGCAACGTTCCGCCTTTTCTCAAGTGAACCCAGGCACCATCATGTGTCACACTGCGTTGCTATGGCTTTTGCTTACTTCATGCCTTATTACTATATGGCCTTCACTTATATTGAGGGAAGAAGTGTATTTTTGTGAATTTTCCTGATTCAAATGGATGCTGTGGACTAATGGGAACCATAAATGACATACTTAAAAGAAAAACTCACTTTTGGATCCAAAAGAACTAGGATCTAGTCCCTACTTTATTACTTACAGTCTCTACCACCCCAAGGCTGTCAGGTAACTCCTCTGGATTTCAGTGTCCCGGCCTGTAAAGTAGTAAGTTGGGCGGTTGGACTGGATATGCGTTTCCCAAACTTTTCAGGGATGAGGGACATTTTAACACATCAAAACCCCCCTTGGACTAATCGCATGGCAGCAGTTATACTTCAAGAATCTGTGCAATTAGAAAATAAATAATGATAAAAAGAGTATTTCAATGCAGTGACAGTTGAAAATAAAATTCCAAGTTATTAATCACAGCAGAGTCTGTATTCATTTGTAAAGGAATGGTATACAGATGTTAGACATTATTTATTTAGTCTGCAAACAACAGTTGGTGTACATATGAATTTTCAGTCTTTGCAATAATTCCACAGCAGATTCCCCCCACCCCAACTTGGTCTTCTGTTTAAAGGCTGAGAACCCTGAACTACAGCACAAACACTCCAAATCCTTTCTGACGCTGACTCTTCATAGTCCTAGTTCCTTTAGATGGTTATAAGGACCGTTTACACATCAGAGACAATTCTTTGGCAGTACACTTTTAATTCTGCCTCCTCAGCCAGCCAACCAATCAACAAGACCCACGAATGGATAATTACACAAACAACTAAAATAAAAAATGGGCCCAAGACCTTAACAGACACCACACCAAAGAAGATATGCAGATGGAAAATAAGCATATGAAAAGATGTTCCACATCACATGTCATCAGGGCAAGAGATACCACTACACACCTATTAGAATACCCCAAATCTAGAACACTGACAACATCAAATGCTGGTGAGGAATGTGGAGCAACAGGGACTCTCATTCATTGCTGGTAGGAATGCAAAATGGTACAACCACTTTGGGAGAGTTTGGCAGTTTCTTACAAAACTAAACATACTATTACCATATAATTCAGCCATTGTGCTCCTTAGTATTTAGCCAAAAGAGCCGAAAACTGATGTCTACACGAAAACCTGCACATGGATGTTTATAGTAGCTTTATTCATAATGTCCCAAACTTGGAAGCAACCCAGATGTCATTCAGTAGACGAATGGATAAATAAACTGTGGTAAATCCAGACAGTGGAATATTATACAGCACTAAAAAAGAAATGATCTATCATGCCATAAAAAGACATGAAGGAACCTTAAACACACATTACTAACTGAACAGATAATTACTACCAATGGTCAAAAAGAAAACTCAATGCCATGCATCTACACCTTTGTCCTCAGGCTATGAAATGTACACAGATTACTCCAAATTGTAGAAATAACATTAAAAAACAAAATCAAAAGAAAACTAACACCTTTTAAGACAGTTATCCCATAAACTGTATTGGGTAAAATATTTAACAACCTTTACCATCAAAAAATTTTTACTTATATACAGCCTAAATCTTTCCTGCTGCAAATTTGCCTCCTTCTCTGTAACTGACCTCTAATGATTATCCATCATCACATCGTCAGTAATTTTTATGTAATTCTCCTCATATAAGTGAATTAAAAAATAATAAGGCACAGAACTTAAAGAAAAATCTTGAATTTAGCACTTCTCTTGGCTCTATTACACACTATGGCTATCTAATCAAAAGGGACCCCTGGAATAAAAGAAAGTCCCAGAGTCTAAGAAAGAAAGAAGAAGGGAAACTCCTGCCATAGAGACAAGTGCGGGGATGTACAAATTATGGTCCATGGGCCAAAACCAGGCTGCTACCTGTTTTTGTAAAGTTTTATTGAACACAGCCTTGTTCCTTACTTTACATATTGTCTATGGTTGCTTTCGTGATACATTGGCAGAGTTGAATTGTTGGCCCACAAAGCATAAACTCTTTACTCTATGGCCCTTTCCAGGAAAAGTTTGCTGACATGGACTTAAGACTTTCACCTTTGCCCTGGGCTGGTTCATGCTGGAGCTCCAGGGCTCGGATTCGGTCTTCTGTCCTCCATCTTACCCTTGCTTGTTACACGAGCTCATCCAGTTTCAAGACTTTAAATACCACCTATCTATCAACAACTCTCAAATACATATCTCCAGGCCAGACTTCTCCCCTGAGCTCCAGATTCACATACCCAGCTGTCTAAGCGACACACCCACTTCGAGGTCTAACAGACATCTCAAGCTTAATGCATCCAAAACCCAACTCCTGACCTTCTCCCGAAAACCTGCTTTACCCACAGTGTTTCTGATTTCAGTAAAGGGCAATTCAATTCTTCAGGTTAAACCAATAAAAATCCTTAACCAACCAAACAAAAACCCTGGAGTTACCCCTAATTCCACTCTCACTCCACATCCGGTCTATCAGCAAATCCTCAACTGTCTCAGTATATTCAGAAACCTGGCACTCGTCATCGCTTCTGCTGCTATCATTCTACTCAAAGCTACCGTCACCTCTCTCCTGGATTCTTGCAGAAGCCTCTTAATTGGTCTCCTGACCTCTACCCTTGTCCCTTTCATCCACTCGCATGACAGCAGTCAGAGTGAACGACAGACCACATCATTCATCTTCCCCACTGCCACGCTGTGCTCCAGCCACACTGGGATCCTTGCTGATCCTTGATCACTGCCAGTGACCTCCCATCTCGGGCCTTTGTGCTGATTCTCGCCCCCCAGATCTGCGCATGGCTCACTCCTGTACTTCGTTCTGCTCAAATGTCACTTTCCCAGGGAGGCTTTTCCCCCGACCAACTTCATCTCTCACCCCTACCCCCACCCACACACCCTACCCCCTTTCCCTGCTTTATTTTTCTGCATATTTCTTGCTTATTTTATTGTCTGTCTCTACCAGCTACAGCATAATCTTCACGAGGGCAGGAATTTTTGTCCGTTCCGCTCACTGCTGTACCCCCAGGTGCCTGGAACACTGACATAGTAAGTACCCAATAAATACTGGTTTAATGAGTGAATGAATGAGCGAATAGGCCATCCCAAGGGTTTACAGCACAGTCCTACTAAAAACTACATTTCTGATTTTATTACGAAGATTAATGGGAAAGTTAAAACTCCTTAGTGAAAGATGCTTCACAGATAAAGTGGCTGGAAAGTACCATTCTACTCTAAAGCAAGGGATCCCGCCCCTTAATAATTTGTTTTTTACTCAAATACCTGTATACTAAAGGAGTTTTCGGTTAATCTTTATTTTCTCTTCATCCTCCTAATTCTCTTAAACTTCGTAAACCCGATTTCTCAATCTCATCTTCATTTTTCGTTTCCTCCTGGATTATATCCAAGGCTTGCGAACCCAAAGGTCATGTATCAACCTGTACCACAGAATGCTTTCAGCTGCCAGAAACTTTCATTGGCAATACAGAGCTGTCATTGATTTCTTGGCAGCACATCATTAAGTGATGCACTGATAAATCAAAAAGAAATGACAACATCACGTTAATCCAACAACTGGACTTGACTGAGTTAAAAATCTAAAAACAGCAAGGAAAAATCAGGGACACTGTGATCCTGGCATGAAGGCAGTCTGCACACATTAAAGCCACACTCAGTGCGATCCAAAGTCTCGCCCTTGCTGCGCTCTGAAACCCGGGAGCCAGATCACTGGAGCTGGCTTGGGTCACTGTAGCCGCTTTTAATGACTTCAAGTACACCCTCCTGGTGCTCTGAACCCTAGGACATCCCAGATAGCTAATTAAAAAAGAAAACCCTCCTCACCCCTTCCTGGGCCTGTGTGGGTCTGAGGGGTCTGGCAGCCTACTTGGTCCTTGCCTGAAGTCTTATGAGGCCTAGAGGCTTGGGCTGCACTGTGAATTGTGCATACTAAAGGGGGAAAAAGTAAATAGAGTCACTTATTTATATATCATTAGTCAGTTTTTGCTCAATTAGGGTCTTGTCAAAAGTAGATGGTGGGGCTTCCCTGGTGGCGCAGTGGTTGAGAGTCCTCCTGCCGATGCAGGGGACACGGGTTCCTGCCCTGGTCTGGGAAGATCCCACATGCCGCGGAGCGGCTGGGCCCATGAGCCATGGCCACTGAGCCTGCGCGTCCGGAGCCTGTGCTCCGCAATGGGAGAGGCCACAGCAGTGAGAGGCCCGCGTATCGCAAAAAAAAACAAAAAAAAACCACACACACACACACACACACACACACACACACACAAAGTAGATGGTAACCTGTACAAGGGCACCCCCCACGAGACTAACTCAGGCAAGGACTGAATGTCTGTGGCCTCCTCAAATTCATATATTGAAGCTCTAACTCTCAATGTGATGGTATTTAGAGATGGGGCTTTTGGGAGGTAATTCGGTGAGATGAAGTCATGAGGGTAAGGCCCTGGTCCAATGGGATTAGTGCCCTTATAAGAGGAGACCTAGAGGGCTTGCTCTCTCTGCCATGTGAAGAAGTGAGAAGGCAGCTCTCTGCAAGCCAGGAATAGAGCCCTCACCAGAAATTGACCAGACTGGCACCTTGGACTTGGACTTCCCAGCCTCCAGAACTGTGAGAAATAAAATTCTGTTGTTTAAGTCACCCAGTCTATGGTGTTTTGTTATGGTAGCCTGAGCTGACTAATACATGAGGTTTTAGATTTTAAAAGTTGCTTTAAATTGCCAAGTCCCAGAAAGCATATTTGGAATGCTCTGTTGACGATACTCTAAATTTGATTTCTTTTTCTATTCAACAAGAGAATACAGGAATACTTTTGTCCTTACTTATCTCACACACACACACTACTCTGAGATCAGCCACATCTTGCTGAGACAAGTCTTCTGTGCAGGGAACTATAAGCTGATAGAAAGAACATTTCCAGAATGTCCAGGGGAAAAAAAGACATGTCAAGGCAGAGTCCCACAGCCCTGGGCTTCTGGCCCCCTCCCCTTTCAGTGCTCTTCTTGTCCAAAGGAGCCAGAAGCAGAACAGGGAAGCAAATGCATGCAGGGTAGGTGTACTGGGGCTAAATGTGGGGGGGTATGAAACACACGTCATGTGTTTCAGCATCTTCCCTGCTCTGTAACCATTCAGCCGAGATTCTCCAAAGGCTTACAAGAACCTGTTCTTGCCTTTTCGACAGGAAAAATTAACACAATGAATGTCCAACAATTAGAAATAGGGAGACAAACCCATGCATATTATTGTAGCTGTGGTTCTTCAAAGCCCTGAACAAATGCACTCATCTGATCATGCTATCAGATGCCAGAAAAAAAGGACAGGTCATTTCTATTAAGGATGGTATGTTGAATAATGTAAACACACACATGCACCCCTCAGAAGAAAACAAAACACAACAGAGGTAGGTAATCTTCAGCACAGTTACATTTCCCGAGTTCCTCTGACTTTTTTGGTCCCTTTTAATCATATCCCTGAACTAAACTCTGAAGAACATATACCCTGCTAAGAAAGTCCTTTGTTCTAAAATGTATACACAAAGAAATCAAGTAGCCATTGTTTCTAAGTTAGCTGAACAGAAGGAAATGACATTAATTTTCAAATCTGAAGAAAATAAGGTCCAAATCTATAACCTTCTTTGACATGTCTCTTACAAGTCACTAAACATTC
The DNA here is from genome assembly GCF_000442215.2 of Lipotes vexillifer. Classification (NCBI taxonomy): domain Eukaryota; kingdom Metazoa; phylum Chordata; class Mammalia; order Artiodactyla; family Lipotidae; genus Lipotes; species Lipotes vexillifer. Next base: position 2,068,510 of record NW_006798707.1, on the reverse strand, counting down.
CAGGTGTTACACATACCCTGGAAGAGCTGGCCCTGGTATCAATGACATAATTTATTAAGTAATACTGAATTAAGTGGTACCTCAAGCAAGGGGGAAATGAAATTCTCACCCATAGCAGTCCAATTAAAAATGAGCACAAGGGGCTTCCCTGGTGGCGCAGTGGTTGAGAGTCCGCCTGCCGATGCAGCGGACGTGGGTTCGTGCCCCGGTGCGGGAAGACCCCACATGCCGCGGAGTGGCTGGGCCCGTGAGCCATGGCCGCTGAGCCTGCGCGTCTGGAGCCTGTGCTCCGCAACGGGAGAGGCCACAACAGTGAGAGGCCCGCGTACCGCAAAAAACAAAAAACAGAAAACAAAACAAAAACAAAAAAAAACAAAAAATGAGCACAGGGCACTAAACATGAAAAACAATTAGAGCACAATGAGATGGCCCTCCTTCTTTCCCCTGTCTTCAGTTGGTATTAGTAAGAAAACACCAACTGCTAAAAAAAAAAAAAAAAGCCTTTATTTTGAGAAGACCTATTGGACAGGAAAACAAGAATGGATTGCCTCATTTCTTGACTCCCTAACCAGAGGGCACCCCCCCCCCAACCATTAAATGAATGATCCTCTCTCCATAGGAACCTTGGAAATGCACCTGATGGTAGCCCGCTTCCAGCAGTGGAGAGCTAACCATTTCAGAAGGCAAACAAATGAGGCAAATAAGGAGATATAGGGGAAAAGCCTTCAAAACTATCAAGTGCTATAGGGATATGAGAATATCACCACCATCTCTCATCATTTGATAGATGTGACTGTTATAACAGTACTCCACAGGGTTTATATAAAGATATTCATTGTTAGTGATAGTAGCAAAAGACTAAAAAATGAAAACAAAAACTCATATGCCCATCAACGAGGATTTGATTAAATGAATTATGTTAAAAACATCCAATGGACCCACCTGGCTTAATACAGAACAATCTCCGTGATATACTTTGAAGTTAAAAAAAAAAAAAGAAAAAAAAAAGGCTGCAGCATACTTTGTATAGTTCAATATCATACAAGTGACAGAAAAGGTACATTCATAAACACTTTTATACTCATGAAGAATGCACAGACTTGTAACTGGCTATCCTGGGGGAGAGGAACTGGAAGCCTAGGGGGTCTGGGAATGGAGGAAATGTACCTTGCATTGTATATCCTTTTATATCGTTTCTTCACTTAAAATTTTTTAAAATTTGTATATCCTTTTATGGATATACTGTTTGATTTTTCTTTTTAAAATGTTTTAAAATGTGTGAGAGAAATTCATTTCTTGCAAAGTTAAATTCTTTTCCTTTATACCTTCTACCCATTTATCTTTGTATAATCTCTTAGAACCATAAAATACAAAACAATAATAACCAAAACGCCCTCTAATCTCCCTCTTACAGTTGTATGATTCTGTTGTAGTTCACAAACATCTAAAAATAACTTTTAAAAATGTGATACTTTCAATCAAACATAAAGATATGTAACATAGCTTTTAGCTATTTTAGGGAGGAATCTTTCTTATACTTTATAATTGTTCTTTATTTTCAGAGTTAATAGCTAAGTTAATTAATGGCAATTGGCGGATGGAGTTAATATTCCTAGCTTTTTACCCACACTACTTGTGATCTTTGGGTTTCAGAGAAGTCAAAATATTAGTTCTATTCCTTAAAGTATTTAAATAACATTTTTCTGAATAAAAAAAGTAGTGCATGTTCATTGTAGGAAACTTCAAAAACAGAGAAAAGCACAGAGGAAAATTAAAACAATTCATTATCCTATTACCCCAGGGAAATAGCCTCCCCTTTTAATTTCTAATGCATGCAAGAATATATTTTTTACATAATTGGAATCAAGCTGCACATATTGTTTAAAAAGTCTACTTTAATAAATTATCACCTCTACTTATCTTTTGTTTTATAGTTTTAGTGCTTTAGATTATAAAATGTGCATTACTTGTAAAATTTCAAAGAGATAAATTTTTGATTTTAATTTTTTGTTTTAGTCTCTCTGACAAATGTTACCTGAAACAAAAAACTTTAAATGACTCAAAATTCTCAAAATTCACAAAGTGAAATAAGTGGAAAATACATTTAAATAAACTTTCAAAGAATGTTTTTTGAAAATTTATACTTCTGAAGTTACTAAAACTTAAAACTGCACTTAAGGCTTTTGGAATGCCCTGTATTATAAATATATTTTCATGTCATTAATTATTTTTGAAATGGCTGACAGGATTCTGTTATACTGATGTGTCACAATATACTTAGCCAACCCCTTATTACTGGATATTTAGATTGTGTCTTTGAAGAGGTCACAAAGAACATAAAGATGTCAGTTAAAAAGGCCTCAGGTTAGGTTAGGTTAGATCCAGGTTAGAATTCTATCAACACACTGAGATCCTGGAAAAACTGATATGAACCTTTTAAAAGTTTTTAACACATATTGTCAAATTATCGTCCAGAATGGGTAATAAGCAACCATGTCATCAATATTGGACATACTTAGAGTAAAATAAACATGTTTTTAAAATATAAGTGATTTTTTTCCCCCTTAACCAAAGACACCTACAACAATAATTAAAGTAATATGTTTCAAGCTTTGTTACCACAGCTTGAAATAAAATTCCAATACAGGGCTCAAAACGGCTCTTAAAAACTGACCCATAGTCCTTTACTGGGGTTTAAAAAGAAGTAAAGGTCTAAATAAACCCGTAATAAAATTCAGTTATCGGGTCTTCAGTGTGAGCAGGAAGAAAATCAGAAGCCCACATACTGGAGGTAAGCTACATCTTTCATCAGTTTGCTCAGAAGCCCTACCACACCATGGGGAAGAGAAAAGGGGTATTAGTGTCAAACCAATAATTGACTGAGTGATAAGACAGAGCCCTTACTTATAGTGTCTCTGTCTTTCTGAAAGTTTGGTTGAATTAACTGAGTTGGGGAGAAGTGAGACTAAACTATCTTGCACCACAGGGGAAGTTACCAGATCCGTGCCCAGATAGGACACAAAGGAAAAAAATGTGAAGATACTAATATCTTCTTCTCCGCATTTCAAGTCTGACTTGAAGCCATTCAACTTTCAGGCAGGTCCTTCAAATCCATTTAAGAGACAAGTTTCAGAGATTAGAACCTTGCTCAGAACTAATCTTCCTGCCCTCCGAGAATTATAAACACACTGATAACTTTCAACAATGCATTGGACAGAAAAGGTTCAAAGGACCTTGGGTCATAAAACCAACCCATTTCATTTTTTGGCATGCCCCCACCTTCCAAAACCTCAAAATGGGGGGAGAATTTGGAATAAAGGAAAGGAGAAAATTCATAGCCACTAGGAGTGATTACTGTCCATACAAAGCAGACTGGCGAGCCCCCATGATACCACACCAGGCCACAAGCAGACTTCCAGAAGTAGCAGGCCATGGCTTATAAAAGTCACAAACATACTCTGATTATAGTATGCAAGGCTATGAGTGACCACCTTCCGAGAAAATCAGATTCTGGCGCAATTTTTAAATTTGGTACAAAGGATAAAACTTTTATAATAGCCAAATATAGAAAAGATGTATTTTGTTATCCATCCGACACAGGAAATTCTGGCCCTTTATGATAAAATGGTTCATCTCTGTGCTGGACCTTCTCTAAAAGTATTTTCCAAGTCTAGCCCACAGGAACACCTTTTATGTGAAAGTGCGTTACACCGGGTTCCTTGAGTTTTTCTGTAACAAAAAGCACTTGGATGGGGTCCAAGAAAGTCTTTCCAAGTATTACTGAAAACCCTCATTTAGTCAGATAAATAGAAGAATTTGGTTCTGACATTTACTAGTGGTGTGGTCTTGGGAAAATTACTAACTTCTCTAAGACTTTGTTTCATCATCAGTAATAAGAAAGATATTAATGGTATCTACCTCATGGGGTAGAAATGCAGATTAAATAAGACAGCATGGGAAAAACAATTAGCATCTGAACATTATTATCTTCTCGATTTTATAGGTACCATAGATTAACTATTTTGGAATATACAGAGTAACTAAATCTCAGCCAACAAAGTGTTGTCTACTAAACGGACTTATACTGCTTTAACAAATAGATTAAAATGACCTGTCATTAAATACACGGATTACAGTTGTCCCTCAGTAATCATCAGAGATTGGTTCCAGGACCCCAGCAGATACCCAAATCCATGGATGCTCAAGTCCCTTATATAAAATGGTGTGGTATTTGCATATAACCTACGTACATCCTCCCAAATACTTTAAATCATCTCTAGATTACTTATAATACCTAATATAATGTAAACGCTATGTAAATAGTTTAAATACAATGTAAATAGTTGCCTGAGCACAGCAGATTCAAGTTTTGCTTTTCGGAACTTACTGGAATTTTTTTCCCCTGAATATTCCAACCCCTGGTTGGTTGAATCCACAGATGCAGAACCTGTGGATATGGAGGGCCAACTGTACTTACAGATAAATATATTTCTGAAATCCTTAAGGATTCTCAAAAATGTTTTCCTTTGTTAAGCTACTTAAATATTCTCTTTGAAAGTGTTTCACTAGTCATTGTCTTAAACGACAGAACTTGATTTTCTCCCAGTCCTAGGGACTAGAGGTCCAAGATTAAGGTGTTGGCAGGGTTGGGGTTTTCTGAGGCTTCCTTCCCTGACTTGGGGAGGGTCTTCTCCCTGCGTCTTCACATGGTCCTTCCCTCTGAATGTGTCTGTGCCTTAACTCTCCTCTTTGCACAGACACCAGCCATATGGATTAGGGCCCACACTAATGACCCCATTTTAACTTAATTACCTCTTTAAAAACCCTATTTCCAAATATAGTCACATTTTGACATACTCGGTGGTGGTGTTTAGGGCTTTGACATATGAATTTGGGGGGAACACAATTCACCGCGTAACACTGAGTATGTATTTTCTCTGCTTAAGAGCCTTTACTGTCCCGCCCCCCCCAGCTGCCGCATTTTCTATACAACATACCCTAGATTTTTAAACTTGGCATGTAAAATGACCTTACCAACCTGGCTGCCTATCTTACTTTTCCAGCTTCATCTCCTGTATCTCCTGGTTTTCTTCCCTAGATACTGACCCCACTGAACCAACTATCATTTTCCAAATGTACTCTTTCATACCTCCTTGTCTCTGGATATACTGTTCTCTCTGTCTAGAATACTCTCCCATGTCAGGTACTCTGTGAAGTTATGTTTGATGCCTGAGGCAGAGCCCATTACATTCTTCCCGCTCCTCAAAGAATCTGGAACACGCTGCTATTATCGCATGTATCACCCTGAACTGCAATTAATTCCTTCCATGTCTTTTTCCACCACTATACTGGGAACTCCTTGAGGGCAAGGACCACATCTGGTTTTGCTCATTACTGATTCTTCTGCACCCAGTGCAGGCCTGGTGGACACCAGAAGCTAAAAAAGTACTTCTTGAATGAAGGAAATGAGTAAGTAAACGAAAATATGAACAACCAATGATCGAGAAAAGGGCTGAATTTCTCTTTCGATACCTAGTATAGTGGCATGGTAGTCACCAGACTTAGTACGTGCTTAATACATGATTGCCGACTAAAATACTGACTGAACCAGAGAAGAAAACCTGCAACAATGAAGGGCTCTGGATTAATTCACTTTAAGAAAAGTTATGAAAGCTGATCGTCTTTGGGGTAAAAAGGAAATGGATTTTTAAAAGCTTATAAACTTCAGGGAAGAAGCGCCAAGGTACATGCGACAAAGGCAATCTGAGCTCCGCTCCGATCCAAGAACAAAGGGCTCCTGGTTTACGCTATGGGAAGGGTCTGTTCCAGAAAGCAGCTGGGCAGAATTTCCTCACACGAATAGTTCTTAATGTATGGGAAAAGAAAAGAGCAAAACAAAACAAGCAAAGGCAGCAAAAGGGAATAATTAAACAGTTTCTTTTTTGTTGTTGTTGTTGTTTTAATGCACTGGACAAACCCCAAGAAGGATGCTGTGGGATAAACATCTGTCCATTGGGAACATGACAGAGCCCTTCACAGGCTCTGTGGCCTGTGTGTGTCCTCATGTGCCCGAGGTTTATATTTGCGCTCCCTCTGCTCAGACAGCCTAGCAAGAGGCCTATTCCAGGCCGGGACACACTCCACTAACTCCAGCTAGGGCTGGGGGGCGGGGGGAGCTCCCACTCAGTTGTGTCTGACATGACAAAAACCACATAGAAGGGAAGAGCAAATACCAATCGTATGTACGTGCAGAACTGCCTTGCTCTATTTGTACAGGTTTCCACCGACACTATATTTTTACTGCTTGCATTAAAGTGAGCAGACATGTCACATTTAGAGGGATAAGCATTTGTTTTCCATCCCTATGGTCCCTGGTGTCAAGATATTAAGTACAATTAAGTTGAAAGAGTGTTTCCTTGTGCCCCTTGCAATCAGTCACCGAGGCTGGGGGTGTCTGTTAAGAAGAAAAAGGTCCACAGGAAAATTCTTCTCCTGTCTCCAGGATCACCTGTTAGTTTCTGCCTCCCCAACTGAGTAGAGGTGAGCAGCTGTGGGCCTGCAGATGAACCCAGACGGGAACACTCTAGCAGTTTTCAGCGGGCAGCGCCCTCAGGGAAACATCCCCCCAGGGGTGGGTGGCCTTAATTCCCATTCTCATGACGCTAGATGACCTCACCTTAGAGTCTTGGGCCACGTGGGTCCACTTCTGTGCCCTCTGACCCAGTGCCATCAGCCCAGCCCAGCTTACACAAGTTTCACTCTTAGGAGTACGCAGTGTCAAGATGGGGACAGGCTTTGCCTCGCCCTTCATCTTTCTTTCTGGCTGTAGTCAAAACTTCTCTTGCTTTCTATTTATTCCCCTTTTCTCTTTCTAAGGCCTGGTAAGCACAGTTTTTTCATGATTCTCTTACATTATGGCATTCATGTCTAAATCTGGCATTTTATTAAGTACCAGGCAGTGGTGACTGCCTTATGCTTCTTTCCTAGACCTTTGTTCCTAGCTCTATGTTATTTACATAAGGAGTTTAAGTTGTGATAACCGTGGTGCCCTGATCATCTAAGTCATATGGGATTTTTTTTCAGATATCCATTTTTTGCGACCTGCCTCGAGTCCAGAAAAGACGGTTTTTTTCCTATAGGCATATAGCTCTCTACGTCTCTAAAGCCTCCCAGTAGAGCCAGCTACTGACTTACCCCCATATGACACAAGAGGCCACATTTAACGGAAATACTTTGAAAGTGGCCAGTTGGGGCTGTTAAGAAAACTAATTATAAAACTTACCAGAGTCCACCTACTGAGTTGGCTGGAACAAGTGCCAGCACTCAGAGCTTCACATTCAGAAGAAGGTCATGGAGAAAGCAGAGTAGCTGCAGGCTGGAAAGGCGTGTGGGAAGAGCAAGGCTCTCACGGGGGGAAATGCCAGAAGCCACAGCCCCCAGACACAATTCCAACATCTTTGCTTTGGGGCACCCCACTCTATCTGTCCATATACAATGAAAAATGCTTATACGTAAAGACGTTTGGTACCAGTTTTGATTTTCTATAGAATTGTGATTGAAAAACCAATTTATTCTTATGGTTTGGATGGTTACTCCACAGTTTAATTTTATCTGAAGGGGAAAAAAAGAAAGCTGACATCTAGCAGTTCAACAAGTCTTTGTCACCAGAGGCCTGTGACACAAATCTCGATATTTTATGGGAACATGTATAGCTTTTCTTCATTTGTGGCTATAATTGCTGCTGGAGACGCCCCAACATGTAAAGGTTGATGCTTCTGAATGTGCTGAAAGATGTTGGAACTAAACCATGCAGTGACAACTATCAAAATGTCACCAATGCAGTGTCATATTCAGTCAAGATGCTTCAAAATGCAAATGTTCAACTAACACTGTCCTAGCTGTGGAAGGAAGAGGATTACCTGGGTGGCTGATGTGGAAAATGAAATGAGTTAACGAGCATAACAGCACTTAGTAAGGAGCCTGGCACAAAGGAGGCCACAACGGTAAGAGCTCTCCTGCATGGTGCTTCCTGGGTGTGGTTGTGTATGCCAGATGCTACTCTCAGTGCTTTACATGTTTGACTCAATCCCCACAACTGTCCTTATGCCCAGTTCACAGGCGACAAAACTGACTCATAAGAAACTAGTCCAGTATTACCCAGCTAGTAAGTACTGAAAGTGGGATTCAAACCTTGCTCTGACTCTGGAGTCTGTACTTTAACCATTATGCAAGTTCTAGCTTCTCACAGTGTCCTCCTGCAGAAAGTGGTATACGTTTCAAGTGCCCTTTATCTTTACTGCCCAGGTGCGAGCCCTGCACTCAGAGTTCAAAGATGGCACCTTGTTCAGCTTGCACTAAACACCTACTGGAAGCAGCACGTAAATGATAAAAGTACAACTTTTCAAATTTCTAAATTTTGTCTAAACAACTGCCAACCCCTAGCCACCTGAGCATAAATCCAAAAGGCTTCATGTGAAACCACTGGTATTCATTTTACGAATGAGTATTTGATGTGAAGAGATGGTTACAATAGTTAAACTTTAAACTTACACTAATTAAGGCATAGCAAACAGTATAATCTAGTGAATTATGTTTGAAATTGAAAGCAACAAAAGGATGTCCAAATGTTTGGTCCTAGATCCACCAGAGTCTATCTCTGGCTTTAAATTAAACAATTAACTATCTCATCCCTCAGTTTACCCCAACTGCAAAATGGAAATAGCACCTAACCCAACAGATGAGTGGTTAAATTAGCTGCAGCTGTGCCAGCCTGGCATTGAGTAACTGCTGTGCAAGATTTTTTGACCACAAAAGAACAAACTGGAGGGGGACAAGTGCCAGAAAGGACACACCCACTTGTGTTTCCTTTTACATTATGAATGCAGGGCTCAGCATTGCTCAAGGGGTTTCAGGATAATATCCGGGACAGGTCTGCCGCAGAGCTCTGGCTGCCCCTTGTTTGAAAAGTGGAAGGAGAGTTTGGGTTCTGAGTAGTTCCAGAATAAAAGGAAGAAACAGCTAGCTCTGAGACACTAAGAGGTTGGACCAAAACAGACACTCTTTGAAAACGGGGAAAATAAATTGGCATATCCTCATCTAATCTATATCTAATTTCTGCTTTCCACCTACTCCGAGCCCAGCTCTTGTCCCCATGCCCACGACAAGCTCTGGGGTCATTTGCACTACTGAGACCTGCTCAAGCCCTGGGCGGATCGTCGGCTTCCTCCAGCGCCAACCCCAAGCTCTGGAGCCACCCCCAAGAGCCCTAGGGGTCACAAAGTAGCCCTGGGGTTCAGGCAACTCAAGACGAGAACACGCCAACTAGTGTTCCTCTCCCCAAAAGGGCAATGGTTGGACATGTGCTCTCTGCCCCACAATGCCATTTTTCAAATGCCTTATAAGCCACTTGAAAAGAAAACTGCTTACCCATAATTCCCTGAAGATGTCTGACAGGTTCAAATAATTCCTCAGTTATGAGCCTTTCCTCTAATGGGAATCTGCTGGAAAGCTGACTCTTCACAATTGAAAGATGGGATCACCACGATTATAAACCACCACTAATAAATTCACAGAAAACCACACCTAATAGTTTTAACCTTGTAGTAGTCTCCAGAAATTTGACTAAATAGCATTGAATTAAAAGAAAAGAAAAACGTGACTAGTAGAAATCTTTCATGTACCAGATTCTGACAATGCTTAGAACACAAGTTTCTGTACTTTCCAAACTCTCCTATTCACTACTGTCACTAACACCCACCAAATCACATCCTTTGCTCATTTGCCCACACTCACTATTCATTATAAAGTCCCACCTACCACTGTTTTTTTTTTTTTAAAAAACACAACTTATTGTGTCCCTTTCCAGTTCACTTAACTCAGTTCTCCGGATAAATCTGTATGTGATATTGCATGTGCTAGATGCTAGTGCCTGTGCACCCCCCGCAAAAAGAAAGCCACGAAATATTTAGAAAGCACCTCCTGGGAACTCAATTTTTTATTAGGAATAATGGGAGAGAATACAAAAAAGCATATTTGTGTGACTGTGTGTGTGGTGCTTATGCGTAGGGGCACGTGTGTGGCCTTTAAATTGCTGCTTATCCAGCCCAGCACTGTGGCCGAGTGAATGAGGGAAATGCTGTCAACATTATGTGTGAAGAGAGACACTAACCCAGCAGGCTAGGTGGCTGAGGGACCTGAAGGGACATGGGCTCCAGCCTGAACACATCGGTAAGCTACGTGCATAGGGCCCAGCCAAAAAGAACATTGTAAACAACAATAATTTGGGGTTTTTTTCCGAGGATGTGGAACCCTACTGGATCATTACCTTTTAGTTAGGTACCTATATTACCTAACTAAATTCTGGCACATGATTGAGCTACAGCTAGGATGACACATGATTAAACACTTGTACTGGTCCCCTCACAGTGCCCCAAAATGCCAGGCACACTCTCACCTCTGGGCCTAGTTCACAAGTCCCTTCTGTCTAGAATGCTCTTCCTCTCCGTCCCCTCCGGGAAAGATGTTATTCTTCCTCCAGTGTCCTAGTCAGGAGCCACCTCTTCTGGAGTCCTGGGGCCTCCAGCAGACCGAGCTCAATGCTCTCTCGGCTAGGCTCCTGTGGTTCTGTGTGCCCACCTCCAGTACAGGACTGCTACAGTGTACCAGCTGGTTACTGCTGTGCTCCCCTCCACCAGTAGGCTGTTACTCTTGAGGCTGTGACATCTTCATCTTTATTCCACAACTCCCTACCCCGACCCAAACAGCGTTAGTAGAGTGCCTGGCATGTGACAGGCACTTCAAAAAATTGGTTGAATGAATAGAGGACTAATACTTTTCGTTTCTACAAACAAACAAACTCCTGAAATGCTTTGACATAAATCAATTCACTCAGAGCATAGGAATTTCAGATCAAATGTTTTCTCCCTCACCCACTCAAACGAAAAGAGAATTTTGTTGATGATACTAAAGCTCCAAAATATGCTTTCCATACCAGTAAAATTTCCAGGCATGAACTAAAGCAGAATTGAGGCTGCCAGATAGCTTAAACCACAGGTGATAACTTGAAACAGAGAAAGAAAGGACAAAGGCCTTAATGAGAATAAACAAAAATTTCCTACTCTGCCAACTTTAACTTCTTTTCTATTTAAAAAACCTCCCACAATCCCTATCTAAAAAGTCAGTGTCGGGCTTCCTTGGTGGCGCAGTGGTTGAGAGTCCGCCTGCCGATGCAGGGGACGCGGGTTCGTGCCCCGGTCCGGGAAGG
>NW_006798707.1:2045167-2057143 GCF_000442215.2 Lipotes vexillifer | reverse complement strand
GCCCGTGAGCCATGGCCACTGAGCCTGCATGTCCGGAGCCTGTGCTCCGCAACGCGAGAGGCCACAGCAGTGAGAGGCCCGCGTCCACAAAAAAAAAAAAAAAAAAAAAAAAAAAGTCAAAGTGTCAGTCATGCAATAATAAATAAAAATAATGCAGAAAAAAGCTGCATTAGGCAAGTAGGATCAAGAAGTAAGGTAGAAGTCTCAAGCTGTGTTACACTGCCTTTTTATGCTGTTGAAAGGTTAAGAATTTGGCTTCCAAATAACGAAGAAGACAGAGCAGGAAGGTCTAAGGAATGGAAAATGCAAATATAAGTGTGAATATTGCCAGTCCTAAGACATGAACCCTCTTAGTGGGGTCAAACAGCAATAGCACAGAGATCCAGAGTGGGGACAGGGAGTCCCTTCCCAAAACTACCTTTGCTACTGTTAGTTTTAGGACCACATAGTGAGGCATAAAGTGGGAGCTACCTTATTAAGGGAACAGTGCGCATATCAGCCTTTTTTAACTTTCCTGTTATGAAAAACGTTATATAAACAGACACTGTTGTTTTTCCTTTGGATCTCTATCTTTTCTCCCTATGTTACCTTCTTCATTTTGAGTTTATTTGTGTAGTTTTACTGTCCTGCTGACTTAAACCTGCTGAAAGTATTGTGCTGTTTTTATTTTGAATTTTTGGATTATTAGGTGCCAGTGAACATGGTTCCATATTTGTTAGTTGTCTTATTCTTTTGTAAACTGAAGGACATTATTCTTTATCCTTTTACAAAGAGATCTTAAGTGTTCTGATCAATTTATACAGAAATGATGTTAACTTTTGTTATATTTTTGATAGATAACTTTCTGGTTTGTTTCTAAATTGTTTTCATCATATTCCTGACATAGAAGAAAAGTTCAGCTTGAATGGTTAGGTAAATCACTCATGATTTTATCATTAGTAGGTAGTGTATGTGAGATTAGAACCCAGGCCTATCTGATCCCCCAGCTCACGTCCTTAAATAATTTGCTGAACAGAATTAATGAATTTTACTCTATTAAACTCTATCGATGATATGGAGCCAACACTGGAGATGTCAGTTAATATACTGTTATTTGAGGTGGGTCTTTTTGCTGCTTTTTAAAGCTGTATTTTCTCCTGCTACCAAAAGTATACTCAGAGCAGCCGACCTACCTTCTTATATGTTGCTTCATATATGCTATGGGTGTAAAAATAGGCTAAGCAAGTTTGCTGGGTCAGTATAAAACAAAATCAGAGTGTGTCTTTAAAATAGGCTTTTCAGTACTCAAGCTCCCCTTCTCTGAGTCCAGGGATCAAGGCTCTTTTCCAGGGGGTTGCCAGGAGTCTCACCTTTGGATAAGTGGGTTTTTTCCAAGGGACTGTAATATGACCTTCCCATAGCAATCACCTGATAAATATTCATTGAAGATGATGAGATACTTTTCTTTAGAGTCCTAATTGCCCAGGAGAAACTTTTCCAGTCAAGATTAGCGAAACAGGGGCTTCCCCGGTGGCGCAGTGGTTGAGAGTCCACCTGCCGATGCAGGGGACTCGGGTTCGTGCCCCAGTCCGGGAAGATCCCACATGCCGCGGAGCGGCTGGGCCCGTGAGCCATGGCCGCTGAGCCTGCGCGTCCGGAGCCTGTGCTCCGCAACGGGAGAGGCCACAACAGTGAGAGGCCCGCATACAGCAAAAAAAAAAAAAAAGATTAGAGAAACAGAAATTTTCCATACACAGGGAAATAATTGGGATGTCATTTTTATAAGAAAAAAAAGTCTTACAATTTTCTTTAAGTTAAAGAGCTTACTATTTTCATCCTCACAGAAGTCTAAAACTTATAGACAAATGTGTTTGTTTTCTAAACAGAAACACATAATTCACTTTAAAGAAAAGTTGGCTATGGAAAAGATTTTTATCAATTGAATTGAATGGAGTGAATCACATTTTCTTATTAAGTTCCACTTAAAAGTTCATAATATTGAATCAATTTTGGCCTGCTACTCAAAGATGTCCCTAGACTACTTAAACTCATTTAAAGAAAATATTTATTTCTTTTCAGTCAAAGTCATAAAAAAATGCATTCCAAATAAGTTGCAAAATGAAAATTCCAAATAAGTCTTAAAATTCCATAAGTCGGCTGCAATGGGAGCAAACTATAGTAAGAAAAGTTAAGCCATATATACGGCATGGTCCTTGGAACTAATCCTATAACCCTTCCCCTTTTAAGATAAATGCTTCTTTCTAAAAGTCTACTAAAATCAGTTATTTTGTAAGATGACTCCTGATAGCTTATTTATAATCCTGGGAAAGACTCCATACCATAACTACTAATAACATAATATTCTTTAAATAGTCTACGAAGAACTATAATTCACAAATATTTAAAACTTACTTATTCTGTGATGGATACTCACCAGGTTTTGTATTTGGTTTTGTACTCAGTAGTGGGTATAGAAATATAAATACTATATGGTCTCTAGAATCTTCCAATTAGTGACAAAGATAGATAAATTGAAAAAAATTTAATTCAATGAGATAAAAGCTATTATAGAGCATAAACAGTCATGTAGGCGTATGAAAGAGAGCACTCTTAACTCTGTCTGGTAGAATAGTGCCAAGAAAGGTTTTGGCGAGGAGGTGACATTTGATCTGAATCTAGAATGAAGAGTAAAAACTAACTAGGAAAGCAAGATTACAGGCAGAAAAAGTAGGAAATAAGTTTTCTCATGCTGTCTCTTAAGTGTGGGTACATATACTTAGAAAAAGCTATCTGTACTTGCACCCAAAATAAATTTGTAAACATCAGAAAAGGCAGGGCTAATAATAACTAGCATTACTTCATAAACAAATCACATCAGATTACTCTAATTTTCTTCTTAGAGAGAGGAGGTAAAAACAGTAAACTGATCTAGAGAATTCAGGTAAATACTGTGCCTAATATACAGGTATCTCATGTTATGAATTATCCACATATACCACAACTAGCTCCACACTTCTTCCACCTCCTTGCTATCCAATTGGAAGCCTGATGGAACAGCAACTGAGCTGCCTATGGTTGACAGCCCCATCTGGTGGTCACGGTTGGGAACTACGTGGTTAGTATTTCTGTCCCTGTTTTACTTCCCCAGAGGGAAGAATAAACACTACGTTCCCTCACTGTTCCTACTTTTCTCCCTATAGCTCAGTATCTCCAGCACCTGGCCTTCAGTACATTAATATTTATCTTTTAGATTCCCAATAAATATTTACAGAGCTGAACTGTTTCAAATAAGAAGTCCCTAATTCAAGGCTTTTGTATGGCCCTTTCCATTTTTTCCCAAGGACTTTTACTGTGTATGTTTAGCTCAGTTATCTTGGTATGAAGATGAAGAACTCTGTTGCATAAATCACCAGGATTCTCATCGGCTTGCATTAAAATACAATGTACTCTATAAGGAGATGATCCCTAACAATCAGTTATTTGATGAATAAATTTCCTATCTTCTTCTCTTCAAATTCTTAATCTGTTATCTTAGAAACTGCTCTTCATTTTATTTGTAAGGCAAAAGTCACCAGAAATCACCCATAAGATCAGTGCTAGTTGTGTATACACTTGCAGCTGAGCTAATGGAGGCTGAAGATTGAGATAATAAAGAATGATTTATTTCCACAGCTGTTGAAGTGCTTAAAAAAAAAAAAAAACTCAAATATTCCAGAAGTCTCCAAGTACTTTTTATTTTTTCTTTAAGTCTGCTTTTTCTAAATCCTAAAGATCTTCAGAATTTAAAAAAACTTATTCAATCTTATTTTTCTGGGATATTTAATTACTTAGGATGCAACAGTATTCGTTTATAAAAGCAGAAGAGAGAGAAGGGAGATGATAGGAAGAATACAGGAAAAGCAAGTGGGAGAAAATGTAAAAGGTAGTGATAGCAAGGAAATACTGTAGGCTCAAAAGTTAAAAAAAAGAATATTAAAGAAAGAAAAAGGGGAAGAAAATATGGTGATAACTACACAGGGTCTCTGAAGGACCTGAACTGATTCTCAACATTAAACTGTATTCATTTAATATATATTCTAGCTCATTTGAGAAAAGATATATAATAAAACACTAGAGGGGTGGGATAGGAAGGGTGGGAGGGAGGCTCAAGAGGGAGAGGATATGGGGACATGTGTATGCATATGGCTGATTCGCTTGGTTGTGCAACTGAAACTAACACAGCATTGTGAAGCAATTGTACTCCAAAAAAGATCTATTAAAAAAAAAAAACCAAAAAAACCAACTCTGGAAACAGCAGAAAAGTGGTTGCCAGGATCTGGAGGTAAGGGGATTAGGGAGAGGCTGGTAAAAGGATACAAACTTTCAGCTGTAAGAGAATAAGGTCTGAGGGTCTAATGTAAAACATGGTGACTACAGCTGATAACACTGTAGTGCAGAGTTGAAATTTGCTAAGACTACAATTTAAACGTTCATATCTCTCATACCCAAACTTTGTGGGCCATTTTGGGTGAGTCTTTTACTTAATCTTTCTAGTCCCAAGTACCTTGTCCTGTAAAACAGAGGGGCCTGATGATATGATCTTTCAGGTTTTATTTTTAATATTCTCTGACTCTATAAATGATTGAAAAATAAAGAAGGCCCAGTAAAGGAAAGGCAGATGAAGGAGGCTGAGGGAATATGAGATTTATAAAATGCACAGAAATTCTAATAAAATGATGGTGTTTCCCAGGTAAACACCTCTAGTTACTAAAGGCATTAATTAAAGTAACCAAAAATGGTTGTTTTCACTCAGGATATACTCTGGAATTCCAAAATATCCTACCACTGCCACTCTCCCAACTCCCCACAAATCACGTTTCCTTTGAAATAATCCCGTTTCTCCAAGTTGAATGTGTCATTTATCCCAGAAAAGTGTTGAAGCTTAACTTTCTTATTCAGCTTCAGGTTCTAAATCTGTAAAATGAGAAACTTAACACTGACCTCTCTTGCCAGGGCGTTGCATATACCATGTTTAAGGTAGCACTTGAAGGCCTTGGCTTAAAGAGGCTTGAGAAATACAAAGTATCATTATGTTAATTACTATGATTACAAGGCTCCAGAGCTTAGACTAGCTATATTCTGATGTCTAATGTACTATGTAGTCCTCTGTGACCCAGGAAGGTGATTTCCAAGCATCACTTGTAGGTCTGCTGCCCTTGTATATTTCTAAAGCACCACACAAACAAGAGGCCCAAGAGGGTCCAGTGACTTGGGTTTAGATAATACTGTTGGAGCTTAATTTTCTCTGTAACACTACTGAATACCAGGGAAAGTATGACCCTACTCTTTCTGAGGAGTATGCTTCACATAATTCAAATCAAAGAGAGTCCACAGAAAGAAAGACCAAAACTCACTCATGCATGTCCTGGAGAAAATTAGGTAATAAATCCCAAATAAATAAATTCTCAAGGCAGAACTTCCCAAACTTTATGTGCACACTACCCCCTATGAAGCTTTTAAAAATCCAGATTTCTGAGCCCTCAAAATTCTGATTTGGTAGGTCTGGGATGGATTCAAGTAATCTATACTATAAACAAGTGGTCTCCTGATCACACTTTTGAGAAGCACAGCTTTGGGGTTCCAGAAAGCCATCTAATAAAACAGCAAAATTCTGATTCAACACGTTCAGCAAAGACAGAGAGATCTCAAAGACAGCAAAACCAAGTGAAATGAATTAATTACTTTTTAACATAGTTTCAATTAAACAGCAACTTAAGTGGCTAAGATTTGCACTAGTATTTCCAAAGTCTTGACTAAAAAGAAGCTGAATTCCAAAAATGCAGTATCAAGAAATCCACATGTATAGGAACAGAATAAAGCAGGAGAAAAAAGCCTTTTAGATAGAAAAAGTGATTGTTACACGGTTTGCATTTTCAAATACACCAACTAGCAGCTCAGAGAACAGGTGTGACAAACAATGGGCCAATTTAACGCCCATTAAAGAAAAAGTATGTCCAAAAAAAGCCATTTGTGAATAAGCCTCTGAAAAGAGGAGCATCCCGGAAACAGGATCCAAAATCCTAACGTGTCTTTACATTCTTAAATGCTAAAGTCATGGGGGAGAAAAAAAAACAACTCTATGTGAAATGTTATGAGGTGTTAATGTATCAAAGTGTTACCCACTAAGAATAACACACAAAACTGCTCAAGTGATTACTGGAAGCTTTTATTACAAAGAGGAGAAGAGGTAGAAGAGACACGGCTGAATGAAGCAGAGGTGGCTTTGAAGAACAACAGGAGAACTGTCTACACACCCCCTCCCCCCCTCCCCCCAACTAAACTGCAGACTGAACTACTGGCAAGGAACAGCATTGTGTAACTTTACATGAAACTCTTGGTATAGTAACCAGCCAAGTCAACTGATCTGTAATTGGGGCTCAATGCCTAGTAGCTGGTGACTGTCCTTTAAGATTCAGCTCAGATCACACCTCTTCTGTGAAGCCTTCCCTTCTTTACCCCAGCAAGAGAAATTTACTAGTGATTACCATGCTGGTTTTCGGTATTCTGGTATCACACTAATTTTACAAACAAAAAGACTGATATTTCTGTTGGTGTCACAGCATGAATTCATAATGGGTAGGCAGCTTCGTTTGTCCTGGGCTTTTTCCAATTGCTGGTTCTCTCCAATTCTTCCCATCCCCAGTCCTTCCCGGCCAACCACTCACCCCAGACACCTTCACAGTAAAGCAGGGAAGCCTCTCAGCTTCTCCTTACCACTCAGCTCCTGCAAGGTCCCTTCTCCTCACCAAAACCAAAAAAAAAAAAAAAGGCCCACACTAGACTTAGGGAAGGGGGAAGATCTCCTGAAGTTGAGGCACCTCTTCCCTGGGGAAGGGTGGCCTAGAGAGAAATCAAAGCTGTATTGAGGCCATTGGCCAGCGCTGAGAAGCTGCCCAATGTCCCGAAAGCCTGACCTGGGAAAGCATCTGAAACGTGGCAAGAAAGCTCCAAAGCTCTGTTGCAATTCTAGGATGCCAGAGCAGAGGGCTGAGGTCCAACCCCTTAGGGGTCCGTGGATCTTCATTCTAAATTTTTTTAAAGCAAGAGTTTTAAACCTTTAAAAAGAGACGTGTTGCTAAACATAAGCGTGGCTTTTTGAGCATGCAGGAGCGTGATGCTGTGGGCCATTTACTGCAGCCAAAACGCCTCAGGAAAACATAACGACCCGGCAAGTTTTCTCTTACATATTCCATGATATATTCATTTGGATTACTCCTTTAAAAATCATTCCTTTAAAATAAAAACGGCGCCTGGAAGGATTAGGTTATCTCTCACGGTGCAGCGGCAGTCAGTAATCTGGTTGTCTTACCGTGCAAACCCGCCCACCCTCTGGTGAGGATTCATGCTGTGAGAAGTGAGGAAGACCACTGACACCAAAAGGGGTCTGATGACCCAAGAAAGCTCTGGAAATTGTCCTCTCCAAGAAAGGATTTGAACTGAATTTCCTAATTAGGGAAAGCCAGAGGTAGTTTAAACAGCAAATGTTAAAATGTTTAGTTTATTAAGGAAGAGACCAAATTGTACGAAAGTATTTTTAACTATCTTGCTCTAAATTATAGTTTTCTTCATATTTATTATATAAGTATTAGTAATTAGCTATTAGTTATAGCTCACTATTTAAGAATTATTGTAGAAAAATCTGACTGTCCAGTGAAAAAGTATGCCATTATCCTCCTTTCTTAGTTATTCCACACCTCAAGAGCAGCCGATCTGCCTGGAGCATGTACGCATAAACAAGGCATCACAAGTCATCTGAAGTCAGTGAGAAGAGTTGCAAACACGGTGTCCAAGAGAAATTTTAAAACCTCAGATATGTTTCCTTTAAAACCTACAAAGCAAAACTCCAAATCACAGGTATCTTTAAAGACCCTAAACACTATTCTCCAGTCATTCACTAATCAATAACTATCTTACCCACAAGTTTGATAGGAGCACTACCTCCTGTGGCCCCCTATTTTCTTTAGAAAAGTCAGACCCCTGGGAGCTATTAACACTACAAAAAACTGTAATTGGCAAGGACTCGAGTAGCAAGAAAATTGCAGTTGCTGGGAGGGCCTCCAGTTCAGTTCCCATGTTTTACAGGTAAGGGAACTGGAACCCAGCCAGGTGAGGTGACTTACTAACCTAGGGCCACACGGCTACAGCACGGTACTCCTGCCTTCCGGGCTGGTCCTCCTTCCCCAGGTCTCACTGCCTTTCTGAGAGAGAAAAAGCGCTCTTCCCAAGCAGCTTTCTAACTGCTCAGCATGGGTAGTGTCTTTGATCGGGCCCGCCTTGAACAGCTACTAAAACACTGACACACTGCTCTTGGTTAGTTTACCTTAGTTCAACTAAGCGACAAGCTCATACGTCGGAGCATTTATCAATAGATCTATGATCTGTATAGGAAAGAGAAAGGAATGAGTTCGCTCCTTTCTGGGGGTTGTCAGGAAAAAGAAATAGCTGTCCTCCAGCTTCCCTCCTTCCCTGCTGTGTCACCCTGTGTCCAGGGCATTCTTTTGTTTGTTACTATAAGCCCTGCGAACGGGGCGCCCTTTGCCCAAGAGGAAGGTACGTGGGAGAGGAGACAGAACATGAGCCTCAGAACAGAGAAGTCTAGGTTTTAATATTCCCTCTACTTTTTCCTTGCAGTGTAAGTTACTTAGCTTGGCTGACCCACAGTTTCTTCACCTGTAAAATATAAAACATCATATGGGGCTTTTGCAAGGACGAAATGAGATCCCATACACTTGAAGCTCCTAGTTAGGTGTCTGGTTCACATGAGCTCCTCAAAGAAATGAGTTCCCTTCTCCCCTCTTCTGCTCTTATTATTAAGATTGCAGACAAGCAATTTAACTAGTTAACCTCCCCTACATAATGGAAGATAATATATGCTTCTGATGAAAAGACTATATAAGACAAAATATGATTATTAACCATTAAGATGAATACCTGAAGGCATTCATTCACTTTATAAAATGCGCAAAGGTACCAATTCACTAATAAATATGCTATGGCAGGAGCTTGTCCTAGGGTGCCAATTTGCTGAAGTAAGAGGATGCCAGGGCCAAAGTGCCAAGAACACTGACTAGAGCAGCTAGAGAAGGAAGTTTAGTTTTCTAGTAGGAATGGTTAGTGCCAAAGTAAAGATCCAAAGAAGGAAAACAGCAAGGAATAAGCAGAGCTACAGGAAACAGCAACAGCACAGGCATACAGCGTCGTAGTGGGAAGAGCACGAGAAGCCTGGGCCCAAGAAGCCCTGAGTTCTGGCTCCAGACCTGCCTGGAGAGGGTGTGAGAGTTGGGCAAGTCCTTTAAGGTATCTGAGTATTGATTTTCACTTTGGAAAATGGAGATGGCCATACCTGTCCTATCTAGTAAAGATAACAATGGAGAATACATTTCTAAAGTCGGAAGTGCAATATACATGTAAAGTGAAAATACTGTTACTAAGCCAGCGTACAAAGATAGGAAATAAAAGACTAAAATAAGGAAGCCCTGAAGGGTGATGACAAGACAGTAGGATGGTACCCATCGCCCTGACTAGAGGACACCAAGTGAAGATGCTAAGGACTTAACACGGAAGGGCTGAGCACTATGTGCCCAGTGCTGGGCACGTCGACTGTAACCCACCACGCCAGGGGACAGGGCAGGTGACAAATAGGCACCATAAACCTTTAAGCCCAAATTCAGCTTAATTTCAAAAAAGGCAATAAAAACACGACAACAATAATACTCGTACCATTCCTGTCTTTAGAACAGTACAATGGGTCTAGAGGTTGTTCAATTCCTATCTTTACTGTAATAAGTGACAAATGACAGGGAAATGTGATTCATACTCAAGAACCTAGACTATGGGGTGATAAGCTTTTGTGGAAAGGCCCCCCTGTCTGGTTTGAGCTGGCTGGCTGGGTGACACAGGGTCCACATGGACGACTTACAGAGACAGTCATTTACTGCAAGGACATTTGATAACATAAGGAAGAAAAGAAGGTACTCCATCCGCTCTGCATTCTTTCTGGCTCCAGTTCCCCTGGCTCTGGGATGTAGAGGGGTTTCACCAGCAATAAAGGAAAGTCGCTTACTACTATTCCAGATAACAATCCAGAATGCAGTGACAGCTCAACTGCTGTTGGCCCTGCATTTATACTTTGTAGAGAGAAGATATGACTGAGCTTTGGAGGCCTCTTGGTGTATGGACTTCTATTGGCTGAACTGAGCCTGCACAATCTGCTGTGACTGGATCACTGCTGGCTCCCTGCCATCGCCCAGCAAGGCAAGCTGTACAAGTGACAGCCAGGGAAGAGAAAGAAAAAGGATTGGGTTCTATCCCTCAAAATGTGGCACTATACACGGCAGGCACTATGGCTTGAGTACATCCAGTTTCCTTGGTAACCTAACTATGTATTGAATGGTTTCTATGGCAAAACATGTCCCAGAGTCCAAAAACTCAACATATGCATACAATTTGAAATGCAACTTATAACTGGGGGGCTTCCCACACTTGAAAAATTAGTAAGCTTGAAAACCAGTCATGATGACCTTACTGTGGCACCAAAGCAGACATCTCCGTGCAGCCTGATTTGAAGGGCACCGTATCAGGGAAGGGGAAAGCCAAACTAGAATGTGCCAGCCTGAGCTACGTGACATTGTCTCTGTGGATGCTATGTCCCAAGAGATGAGATCCTGATCTGAAAGTAACAGGCTAGACAACCACAGAATGAGAGAAAAGTACTTCTGGGACTCCTGGAAATCTCTGCTAAGAATAGGAGCAATCTAACAAAGTGTTCATTTTATAATCTGGAACTCAAAGGAAAAAGGTTCTTACTTTCCTTCTCAACTGGGGTGATAGCACCCCCTTAGGGGGCATATGGAAATATATGGGGACATATTAAGTGGTCTCAATATCTGAGGGGTTATTCATGCAGCAGGCAGGGCTAAGGATGCTAAATGTCTTGCCCTGCACAGGACAGGACCATAAAACAAAACGAGTATAACATCCACATTAGAAAATGTGTCCTGTTAACAAAAGAATTTCCTGATGGGAAAAATGATCAATTTCTTACCACTTGTCTTTTCTTCTTTAAAAACAAAAGGTAAAAAGGGAGGGGGCAAATCTAAATAATATTTTTGAAGCTCTTAATCTGTTTGATGAGGGTGTTACATATCACAGAGATGTGAACTTAAGCAAATGATGTAAAAGAAAGGTAAAAATGACTCGTTACAATGAAGAAGTAAGCAACTTTAATTTCTAAGAAAGGACAGGGCTCCAAAGAGCTGGTGGGAATAGAGGCTCCGTGCCAGGCTTGGTAGGGTAAAGCTGCCCTGGGGCCCATTGCAATCTTTGAGTTCAGAATCCTTCAGCCCAAGGTCAGGGTCTACATAGGCCTTCTCTTCGCTCTGCAACTAACTGAAAATCTCTAGTTGTCTGGTATGCAAGCGATAGTGATTATGTAGAAGGACGGTGATTAAGTGCAAAATCCTCCTTTCAGATCTGCAGAAAGGCTTCAAATGACGGGCAGATCCTCCAGGTCCTACTTCATTCTGCAACTAGTCCAGTTTCAGGGCCAAGACAATCTGCTGAAATCAGAAGACTCCCTTAGTTCCAGGACTCCCTTTGGGAATCCTGGACACCTTTAAGCCTGGAGTGAACTGAAAAGCCCGTATTGGCTTTTCTTAAAATTCCTAGAAGTTCTGGGAATCTGATCCATATAAGAGTTCTTAAGATTAAGACCCAAGCTAGGATCAGAATGAATTCACTAGAGGGCTGAAGACTTCCCAGCCTAGTTCCAATCAAAAGCCCAGTTCAGCCTTAAGATCTCACAGGCTGAGCAGCATCCCGAGTTACTCAATAGTTCTAGCCTGTCAGGAGTCTAAGGTGGTCCACTGATGGTAATGGCTGTCATAGTCATCATGACAATTCTCATGTCTATTCTTTTTTTTTTTTTGGTGGTACGCGGGCCTCTCACTGCTGTGGCCT
>NW_006798707.1:2041924-2044626 GCF_000442215.2 Lipotes vexillifer | reverse complement strand
TGTGGGACCTTCCCGGACCGGGGCACGAACCCGTGTCCCCTGCGTCGGCAGGCGGACTCTCAACCGCCGCGCCACCAGGGAAGCCCTCTCGTGTCTATTCTTATATTTCCCCCACTAGCTTACCCTACATGAATTCAGGAGACATATTACCTATGGTTCTGGTGGATAGTATCTGGAGTGGAATTTTCAAAAACTGGGGTCTCCAAACATTTCAAGAGGAGGAGGCACATGATGATGCTGACTGGGATGACAGTAATAATAAAACAGGAATTTACTATGTATCTAGTGTGCACTATGCTAAACCCTTTATATACATTCTCTCATTCAATCCTGACAAAAATTCTGAGGATTACAGAGGAAGAAACCGAGTTACAGAGAAATAATTTACACTAGTTCACATAACCAGAGAGCCGCAGTCAGGCAGCAAACCCAAATCCGTCTTATTGTGAAGCACTGCTCTTAACCAGTGCCTCTGCCTTTATATTTCACTAGAGACTTAATCCCTATGGGAGAGGTAGGTGGGCCAGAAGACAGGTAAAGTAGCTATGGAGAGCAGAGGGGAAGATTCTGTTTTTGACTCAACTACATTTATCTCCCAAGAATTAAGAAGTGGGGCAAAAGGCAGAATCAGACCTTGGGCCCTGTTGGTCTTCGAGCTACGTTAGTCCTTGGAACTAAACTGTTGGGGGACCCTTCCAAAAAAGGCTATAAAAATCAGCCCAGAAATGTAAACATGTAAAACTGCTCTGCTCAACAAAGTCTGTGAGGAGACTGAAGACTGACTAGGAAATATGTGTCTGTGGAATGCAAAGTAGGAAAAAGCTACAAATGGAGAAACACAATTTAAATATGGTATCAAGTGGAGACCGTGGTCTTTCTTCCTGAGAGTACAGGAGGATAGGAAGTAGACAGACAGTGAACTGGAGAGACTCTAAAAGCGAGCTGGCTATACAGCACCCATGGCATGTAAGTACTAGAGGTTGTGAATAAGACATAAAAAGGGTAATAACTGGAGAGTACTATAGGGTCCAAGAGTTTATTTCAGTTTCTACCTGCTGTGCATGACCTAGGCGTCACAACCTTCATATCAATAAAGGAAAACAGTTCAATACTGTGAATAAAGGTATTTCTAAGGCTTAGCACAGGTACAAATAGACTCTTGAAGGTTCCTGAAGGATGATAATAGTAGACTGGTGGTTCTCAACTGGGAGTGATTTTGCATCTCCTGCCATCCCTCACCCAGGGGACACTACAGACATTATTGATGTCATGACTGGGGGATTGGTGGGAGCTACTGACATCGACTGTGTAGAGGTCAGGGATGCTGCTAAACATCTTTCATTGAACAGGAAAGCCCCTCACAGAAAAGAATTGTCCAGCTCCAAATGTCAACAGTGCTAAAGTTGGGAAACTCTAGAAGATGAGAGGGATTAAGCAAAGTACTTCAGACAATTACCAAATGTTCAGAGCCCAGCAAAAGTAGCGATTATTATATGCAGAACACAGGCTCCACCAAAAAGTACATAAATCATCAAATATATGGTAGATTTCTTCCAATATGATTCTTTTCCACTTTTTTAAAAATTAATTTTAATTTCATAATTGAAATGCTTAGAAAATTATGCTTAGAAAATGCTTAGAAAAACCCTGAAGAAAATTAAAGCATTACCAACAGTCTGAAGTTCCCTTTGATCTGTACCCTCAGTCCTGTTAGAGTCAAAGTGCCTAGTCTCAAACCACAGTCCCACCACTTGCTAGGCAGGTGACTCAGCAAGGTTCTGACCCTCTCTGAATTCCAGTTTCATCATCTAGAAGATGGGGACAACAGTAGTAGCCAACTTTATAGGGATGTTGTAAGGACCGAATGAGTTAATGGGTATAGCATACTAAAAACTTGTGACATAAGTACTCATTAAGCATCAGCTATCATTAGTATCCAGGACACATACACACCCATATACACAGACACACTTGTAGAGAACATACACTATGATTTTCATGTTTAGTTTTTTTTTAACATAAAAATGTACGATTCTGCTCATCTTTCTGATATTTGCTCTTTTTTTTCAACTCAGAAAACTTTCCATGTGAGCAAATAGAAATCTACCTAGTTCTTTACTGCTTCATTCTATGCCAAAGTATTTTAAGTCATTTCCCTACTGTTGACCATTTCAGCTGTTTCTATCGTTTGGACCCTTAATGTTAAATTCTCCACTGAGGGAGAACAAACAGGGCCAAGTTTATCTGCACCCTTAAGAAAGAGTGTGCAAAAAGCAAATGAACAGTCGCTAACAGAGTAGAAATAACAAAAGCCAATCACCATAACAAATGATACCTACCAACAAATATTTTGAAAGGTTTCCTTATTGTATGGACAGAAAAATCTAAGATTAAAAAATAATAATATACTCTACAATTTGTTTTTTTCCCAAGGAATCCTAGATGATAGTATAATTAATAAATCCTCAAAAGCTTTCAAAATAATTTTCTTTGGCTTTAGCACACATATTATATTGGTCTTGTCAAACTCTGACAAAATCGAAGAAAAGCGCACTAGGTGAGAGGAGGAAATGGAAACGTGGAAGTATTGTCACCATTTTGTCATAAACTTTTCTCAGAGAAACACGGCTATAAAAATGTGTTCCAGGATGAAAACCTGGCACAAAACAACCCCAATCTTACATCATCCTTTTTAAAGACTG
>NW_006798707.1:2029228-2041914 GCF_000442215.2 Lipotes vexillifer | reverse complement strand
TAGGGAAAGGAAGGATTAAAAAGTGGGAGGGGAAAGCTCTTTGCATGTAGGAAAGAAAAGGGTTGTCGGTAAAATAAACTTTCCACTGATGTACAACTTGTTTAAACGAATGGTTTGGTTTAGCTGAAATTTAGGAAGGTAACAGATTTTAGTCTTTTTCAGGAATGGGGAGGCACCTTCAAGATGGCGGAGGAAAAAGACATGGAGATTACCTTCCTCCCCACAAATACATCAAAACCACATCTACATGTGGAACAAGCCCTACAGAACACCTACTGAACGCTGGCAGAAAACCTCAGACTTCCCAAAAGCCGTGTGGCTGACAGGGTCTTGGTGCTCTAGCCAGGTGTCAGGCTTGAGCCTCTGAGGTGGGAGAGCCGAGTTCAGGACATTGGTCCACCAGAGACCTCTCAGCCCCAAGTAATATCAAATGGGGAAAGCTCTCCCACAGATCTCAATCTCAAAGCTAAGAACCAGCTCCACTCAATGACCAGCAAGCTACAGTGCTGGACACCCTATGCCAAACAACTAGCAAGACAGGAACACAATCCCATCGATTAGCAGAGAGTCTGCTTAAAATCATAATAAGGTCACAGACACCCCAAAACATACCACTGGACGTGTTCCTGCCCATCAGAAAGACAAGATCCAGCTTCTTCAACCAGAACACAGGCAACAGTCCCCTCCACCAGGAAGCCTACACGCCCCACTGAACCAACCTTAGCCACTGGGAGCAGACACCAAAAACAACAGGAACTATGAACCTACAGCCTGTGAAAAGGAGACCCCAAACATAGTAAGTTAAGCAAAATGAGAGGACAGAGAAATACGCAGCAGATGAAGGAGCAAGGTAAAAACCCACCAGACCAAACAAAGCAAGAGGAAATAGGCATTCAACCTGAAAAAGAATTCAGAGTAATGATAGTGAAGATGATCCATACAGTGGAGAAAAGACAGACTCTTCAATAAGTGGTGCTGGGAAAACTGGAAAGCTACATGTAAAAGAATGAAATTAGAACACTCCCTAACACCATACACAAAAATAAACTCAAAATGGATTAAAGGCCTAAATGTAAGGCCAGACACCGTCAAACTCTTAGAGGAAAACACAGGCAGAACACGCCATGACATAAATCACAGCAAGATCCTTTTTGACCCACCTCCTAGAGAAATGGAAATAAAAACAAAAATAAACAAATGGGACCTAATGAAACTTAAAAGCTTTTGCACAGCAAAGGAAACCATAAACATGACGAAAAGACAACCCTCAGAATGGGAGAAAATATTTGCAAATGAAGCAACTGACAAAGGATTAATCTCCAAAACATACAAGCAACTCATGCAGCTCAATATCAAAAAAACAAACAACCCAATCCAAAAATGGGCAGAAGACCTAAATAGACATTTCACTAAAGAAGATATTCAGATTGCCAACAAACACATCAAAGAATGCTCAACATCACTAATCATTAGAGAAATGCAAATCAAAACTACAATGAGATATCATTTCACACCGGTCAGAATGGCCATCATCAAAAAATCTAGAAAAAATAAATGCTGGAGAGGGTGTGGAGAAAAGGGAACACTCTTGCACTGCTGGTGGGAATGTGAATTGGTTCAGCCACTATGGAGAACAGTATGGAGGTTCCTTAAAAAACTACAAATAGAACTACCATACGACCCAGCAATCCCACTACTGGGCATATACCCTGAGAAAACCATAATTCAAAAAGAGTCATGTACCAAAATGTTCATTGCAGCTCTATTTACAATAGCCCAGAGATGGAAACAACCTAAGTGCCCATCGTCAGATGAATGGATAAAGAAGATGTGGCACATATATACAATGGAATATTACTCAGCCATAAAAAGAAACGAAATTGAGCTATTTGTAATGAGGTGGATGGACCTAGAGCCTGTCATACAGAGTGAAGCAAGTCAGAAAGAGAAGGACAAATACCGTATGCTAACACATATATATATAGAATCTAGAAAAAAAAAATGATCAGAAGAACCTAGGGGCAAGAGGGGAATAAAGATGCAGACCTACTAGACAATGGACTTGAGGACACGGGGAGGGGGAAGGGTAAACTGGGACAAAGCGAGAGAGTGGCATGGACTTATACATACTACCAAATGTAAAATAGATAGCTAGTGGGAAGCAGCCGCATAGCACAGGGAGATCATCTCGGTGCTATGGGACCACCAAGAGGGGTGGGATAGGGAGGGTGGGAGGGAGGGAGATGCAAGAGGGAAGAGATATGGGGACATATGTATATGTATAACTGATTGTTATAAAGCAGAAAAAAACACACCATTGTAAAGCAATTATACTCCAATAAAGATGTTAAAAAAAAAAAAAGATGATCCAAAATATTGGAAATAGAAAGGAGAAAGTACAAGAAATGTTTAACAAGGACCAAGAAGAACTAAAGAGCAAACAATGATGAACAACACAATAAATTAAATTAAAATTCTCTAGAAGGAATCAATAGCAGAATAACTGAGGCAGAAGAACGGATAAGTGACCTGGAAGATAAAATAGTGGAAATAACTACCGCAGAGCAGAACAAAGAAAAAACAATGAAAAGAATTGAGGACAATCTAAGAGACCTCTGGAACACCATTAAATGCACCAACATCCGAATTATAAGGGTCGCAAAAGAAGAAGAGAACAAAAAAGGAACTGAGAAAATATTTGAACAGAATATGGTTGAAAACTGCCCTAATATGGGAAAGGAAATAGTCAATCAAGTATGGAAATGCGGAGAGTCCCATACAGGATAAATCCAAGGAGAAACACGCCAAGACACATATTAATCAAACTATCAAAAATGAAATGCAAAGAAAAAATATTGAAAGCAGCAAGGGAAAAGCAACAATTAAAACACAAGGGAATCACCATAAGGTTAACAGCTGATCTTTCAGCAGAAACTCTGCAAGCCAGAAGGGAGTGGCAGGACATACTTAAAGTGATGAAAGGGAAAAACTTACAACCAAGATGATTCTACCCAGCAAGGATCTCATCCAGAGTTGACAGAGAAATTAAAACCTTTACAGACAAGCAAAAGCGAAGAGAATTCAGCACCACCAGACCAGCTTTACAACAAATGCTAAAGGAACTACTCTAGGGAGAAAACACAAGAAAAAGAAAAGACTTAAAATAACAAACCCAAAACAATTAAGAAAATGGTAATAGGAACATACATATCAATAACTACCTTAAATGTAAATAGATTAAATGCTCCAACCAAAAGACACAGACTGGCTGAATGGATACAAAAACAAGACCCGTACATATGCTGTCTACAAGAGACGTACTTCAGACCTAGGGACACATACAGAATGAAAGTGAGGGGATGGAAAAGGACATTCCATGTAAATGGATATCAAAAGAAAGCTGGGGTAGCAATTCTCATATCAGAAAAAATAGACTTTAAAATAAAGACTATTACAAGAGACAAAGAAGGACACTACATAATGATCACGGGATCAATCCAAGAAGAAGATACAAAAATTGTAAATATTTATGCACCCAACATAGGGGCACCTCAATACATAAGGCAAATGCTAACCGCCATAAAAGGGGAAATCGACAGTAACACAATAATAGTAGGGGATTTTAACACCCTACTTTCACCAATGGACAGATCATCCAAAATGAAAATAAATAAGGAAACACAAGCTTTAAATGACACATTAAACAAGATGGACTTAACTGATATTTATGGGACGGTCCATCCACAAACAGCAGATAACACTTTCTTGTCAAGGGCTCATGGAACATTCTCCAGGATAGATCATATCTTGGATCACAAATCAAGCCTTGATAAATTTAAGAAAATTGAAATCATACCAAGTATCTATTCCAATCAAAACATTATGAGACTAGATATCAATTACAGGAAAAAAAACTGTAAAAAATACAAACACATGGAGGCTAAACAATACACTATTAAATAACCAAGAGATCACTGAAGAAATCAAAGAGGAAATCCAAAAATACCAAGAAAGAAATGACAATGAAAACACGACGACCCAAAACCTATGGGATGCAGCAAAAGCAGTTCTAAGAGAGAAGTGTATAGCAATACAATCCTACCTCAAGAAACAACAAACATCTCAAATAAACATCCTAAGTTTACACCTAAAGCAATTAGAGAAAGAAGAACAAAAAAACCCCAAAGTTAGCAGAAGGAAAGAAATCATAAAGATCAGATCAGAAATAAATGAAAAAGAAATGAAGCAAACGATAGCAAAGATCAATAAAACTAAAAGCTGGTTCTTTGAGAAGATAAAACAAATTGATAAACCATTAGCCAGACTCATCAAGAAAAAAAGGGAGAGGACTCAAATCAATAGAATCAGAAATGCAAAAGGAGAAGTAACAACTGGCACTGCAGAAATACAAAGGATCATGAGAGACTACTACAAGCAACTCTATGCCAATAAAATGGACAACCTGAAAGAAATGGACAAATTCTTAGAAAAGCACAATCTTCTGAGACTGAACCAGAAAGAAATAGGAAACATAAACAGACCCATCAGAAGCAGTGAAATTGACACTGTGATTAAAAATCTTCCAACAAACAAAAGCCCAGGACCACATGGCTTCACAGGTGAATTTTATCAAACATTTAGAGAAGAGCTAACACTTATCCTTCACAAACTCTTCCAAAACACAGAAGAGGGAGAAACACTCCCAAACTCCTTCTATAGGGCCACCATCACCCTGATTCCAAAACCAGACCAAGATGTCACAAAGAAAGAAAACTACAGGTCAATATCACTGATGAACATAGATGCAAAAATCCTCCACAAAATACTAGCAAACAGAATCCAACAAAACATTAAAAGGCTCACACACCATGATCAAGTTGGATTTATCCCAGGAATGCAAGGATTCTTCAATATATGCAACTCAATCAATGTGACACACCATATTAACAATTTGAAGGGGAAAAACCATATGATCATCTCAATAGATGCAGAAAAAGCTTTTGACAAAATTCAACACCATTTATGATAAAAATCCTCCTGAAAGTAGGCATAGAGGGAACTTTCCTCAACATAATAAAGGCCATATATGACAAACCCACAGCCAACGTCGTTCTCAATGGTGAAAAACTGAAATCATTTCCACTAAGATCAGGAACAAGACAAGGCTGCCCACTCTCACCACTATTATTCAACATAGTTTTGGAAGTTTTAGCCGCAGCAATCAAAATAAAAGGAATCTAAATCGGAAAAGAAGAAGTAAAACTGTCACTGTTTGCAGGTGACATGATAACTATACATAGAGAATCCTGAAGATGCTACCAGAAAACTACTAGAGCTAATCAATGCATTTGATAAAGTGGCAGGATACATAATTAATGCACAGAAATCTCTTGCATTCCTATACACTAATGATGAAAAATCTGAAAGAGAAATTAAGGAAACACTCCCATTTACCACTGCAACAAAAAGAATAAAATACCTAGGAATAAACCTACCTAAGCAGACAAAAAACTTGTATGCAGAAAACTATAAGACACTGATGAAAGAAATGACACATGATACAAACAGATGGAGAGATATAGCACATTCTTGGATTGGAAGAATCAACATTGTGAAAATGACTATACTACCCAAAGCAATCTACAGATTCAATGCAATCCCTATCAAACTACCAATGGCATTTTTCGGAGAACTAGAACAAAAACTTGCACGATTTGTATGGAAACACAAAAGACCTTGAAGCCAAAGCAATCTTGAGAAAGAAAAATGGAGCTGGAGGAATCAGGCTCCTGGGCTTCAGACAGTACTACAAAGCTACAGTAATCAAGACAGTATGGTACTGGCACAAAAACAGAAATATAGATCAATGGAACAAGATAGAAAGCCCAGAGATAAACCCATGCACATATGGTCACCTTATCTTTGATAAAGGAGGCAAGAATATACAGTGGAGAAAAGACAGCCTCTTCAATAAGTGGTGCTGGGAAAACTGGACAGCTACATGTAAAAGAATGAAATTAGAACACTCCCTAACACCATACACAAAAATAAACTCAAAGTGCATTAAAGACCTAAATGTAAGGCCAGACACTATCAAACTCTTAGAGGAAAACAAAGGCAGAACACTCCATGACATAAATCACAGCATGAACCTTTTTGACCCACCTTCTAGAGAAATGTAAATAAAAACAAAAATAAACATATGGGACCTAATGAAACTTAAAAGCTTTTGCACAGCAAAAGAAGCCATAAACAAGACGAAAAGACAACCCTCAGAATGGGAGAAAATATTTGCAAATGAAGCAACTGACAAAGGATTAATCTCCAAAATATACAAGTAGCTCAATATCAAGAAAACAAACAACCCAGTCCAAAAATGGGCAGAAGGCCTAGACATTTCTCCAAAGAAGATATACAGATTGCCAACAAACACAAGAAAGGATGCTCAACATCATTAATCATTAAAGAAATGCAAATCAAAACTACAATGAGGTATCACCTCACACGGTCAGAATGGCCATCATCAAAAAATCTACAAACGATAAATGCTGGAGAGGGTGTGGAGAAAAGGGAACCCTCTTGCACTGCTGGTGGGAATGTAAATTGACACAGCCACTATGGAGAACAGTATGGAGTGTCCTTAAAAAACTAAAAATAGAACTACCATATGACCCAGCACTCCCACTACTGGGCATATACCCTGAGAAAACCATAATTCAAAAAGAGTCATGTACCAAAATGTTCATTGCAGCTCTATTTACAATAGCCCGGAGATGGAAACAACCTAAGTGTCCATCATCGGATGAATGGATAAGGAAGATGTGGCACATATATACAAAGGAATATTACTCAGCCATAAAAAGAAACGAAATTGAGTTATTTGTTGTGAGGTGGATGGACCTACAGTCTGTCCTACAGATTGAAGTAAGTCAGAAAGAGAAGAACAAATACTGTATGCTAACACATATATATGGAATCTAAAAAAAAGGAAAAAAATGGTTCTGAAGAACCTAGGGGCAGGACAGAAATAAAAACACAGAAGTAGCAAATGGACTTGAGGACACGGGGAGGGGGAAGGGTATGCTGGGACAAAGTGAGAGAGTGGCACGGACATATATACACTACCCAATGTAAAACAGATAGCTAGTGGGAAGCAGCCACATAGCACAGGGAGATCAGCTCGGTGCTTTGTGACCACCTAGAGGGGTGGGATAGGGAGGGTGGGAGGGAGACGCAAGAGGGAGGAGATATGGGGATATATGTATAGCTGATTCACTTTGTTATAAAGCAGAAAGTAACTCACCACTGTAAAGCAATTATACTCCAATAAAACTGTTAAAAAAAAAAAAAAAGAATGACCTCTATTTTGTTGAAGCCCTCTATAAAAGATAATATTCACAGAGAAGATGTCCATTCCCTGCTATGGTCCTGTTTACGATATTATGTTAACTCATCATTTGTTTTGTTTAAAACTAAAGGCTTCTCCATTCATTAAAGTTATTAGTGCTGCTAATGAAAGACAGCATGTCTGAATTTTAATAAGTCCAGAAAAAATCCAATAAAATTATTAGCCCTGTATTATGAGATTCAAAATCAGACATACCAGGATCAAATCACATGCTCTTTAATAAAAGGTCACAAAGTAAAATCTGAAACATGGTGTTAGACCTTTCTTCCAACAACAGTATAAGGGGTTCCACTTTATATATAAATTTTATACACTAAGAACCTTAGTCATTACCTACTCACGCCAAACACTTGTAATCAAGAACCATGCCATTACTTTTTGGTACTAAATAATTACCCTTTGAAATCATGTTGTGGATATAACAAACCATACACATTTTCAGGGAGAAGACGAGATAGAATGACTTTATTTTTAAAACCCAACTGACTTATCCCCCTATCAACGTCCACACTCTGCTCTGTAAACTAAGTAAAAGATATATTAATGTAATAGACCAATTCACAGATCATGGAAATAGAAACATATTGAGAAACATGAGAACCAGTGGAATGTCTGAGAGCTAGAAGCACTGGGACAGAAGTGCTATGAACCACATGAGCTTCATGGAGGTCAAGGCCCAAACACAAGAGGAAAGCTCCCGAGTGTCAGGGCTCAGTACCCTGGATCCTTGCTCCTGGAGTACCTCTGTCCCCACCGTGAGCTAAATTAAGAAACCTAGATGTTTGTGTTGGGCAGAGAGTAGTGCAAGTGGCAGGGTCTTCATGAATCAGTCATTCCACTGTGAGCCAAAATAATAAGGTTAAAAGGTGCTTCCTAACATAATGATATGTTAGCTATTTTGAGAGCAAGAAAGCAGTTAAAATTGCTCTTACTGAAGCAAATATCAATCAACAAGAACAACAGAATTCTTAGAAAAATGGTCATTCATTATATACCCCTTATAGCGAACGTTCCCAATCTGTTGTCTTCATGACACTATAGGGCCTTAGACTTACAGGTTTACTAATTTATTGGACACCAAGCAACTGAGGACCAAATAAATGCCGTGTGTGTGTGTGTGTGTGTGTGTGTGTGTGTGTGTGTGTGTGCGTGTGTGTATGAGAGATATCACATACATAAAAATATGTATGTGTATATACATATATGTATACACACACCTACATGCATATATATACATATATATCCACAAATATACAGCATATACAAGTGTATATATGTATCCATTGTTCAAACATATATACAGCCTGTTGTGATTAAAAAAATATAAGTTCATTTAAAAGGCATTTAATTCATCACTTATTAACATGAAATGCTAAAAGTATTACTTCTATCTGCATAGGTCTGTGAAATGTTTTTTTAGTTTATTTTCTACTCACAGTAAAGTTCAGTCTTTGTGATGCACAGTTCTATGAGTTTTGACAAATGCATAGAGTTGTATATCCACCACCACAATCATGATACAGAACAAGTCCATCATCCTAAAAAATTCTCCTGTGCTGACTCCTTGTAGTCAAGCCTTCCTTCCACCCTCATGTAAAAGGTTTCAACATTAAAGACCGTTCTTCACACTTGGAAGGAATGGGGATAAGTGCCTCATAGCACTGATGACCATCTTTTTCATAATTTCATTTTTTACACACTAGTTTCTACTTCCACCCAGTTATTGACAAAAAGGATTAAAAAGGAAGTTAACTGAAACAAGATAGGAAGAAATAGACTTGGAGGAGTTCAGACTTCAAGACACTATGAAGAAAAAAATGCTAGAACTTGAGGACATACTAGATTAGGTAGTTAAAAAAAAAAGGCATATGCCTGGGAGATATGGGGAAAAGCAACAAGTTGGATAAAGCTGGTGAGTGATCATTTATGAGGGAAGGGGATGAACTTGGCTTTTAAGCAAGAGGATGATGAGATCAGACTTGTTCTTGGATGTCCACTCCGCCTGCAGCGTGGCAACTAGATGGAAAAGGGGAAGGAGTGGGTGCAGGAGACCACTTAGAACAGTATTTCAATAGTCTGATGGAGAGATGACAATGGCTCAGCTAAGTTATCTGAAAGGATAGAGGTTTACTAAAAAACACAAGAAGTAAAGAAAAATAGGAAAGAGTTTCAACAGCTGCACAGCAGAATATCAGTGGAATATCATTCAGAGCACATCTACAATCATAGTCGACCCTGTGGAAACCAGAACAATCAAGACACGAGGCAGAAGAACATCTTGGCAATATGGCCACCTAGATAACCTGAAGAGTCCTCTTGCTATAACACACCTAAAAATGCTGGATACAAAGTTTTAAACAGGGCTTCCCTGGTGGCGCAGTGGTTGGGAGTCCGCCTGCCAATGCAGGGGACACGGGTTCGTGCCCTGGTCCGGGAAGATCCCACATGCCACGGAGCGGCTGGGCCCGTGAGCCATGGTCGCTGGGCCTGCGCGTCCGGAGCCTGTGCTCCGCAACGGGAGAGGCCACAACAGTGAGAGGCCCGCGTACCGCAAAAAAAAAAAAAAAAAAAAAGTTTTAAACAAATACAGCTACACTTATAAAAAAAATTAAGGAGACTCCTCAGAAGTACCTGTCCCTGGTTGCATCGCCTGTGGTTCACGTGTCTGGGATATGTGGTACACAGGGGCTGGGAGTATGGTGGGTGCTGAGCTCCTCACACAGGACAATGTAGCAGGCAGTTTTCTCGCCTGTTCAGTAAAGAGATACTAAGAGTGTTTAAGCAAGGCAGTGACATGGATGGAGTTCTGCTTTTGAAAGATTAATCT
Source organism: Lipotes vexillifer (assembly GCF_000442215.2). Classification (NCBI taxonomy): domain Eukaryota; kingdom Metazoa; phylum Chordata; class Mammalia; order Artiodactyla; family Lipotidae; genus Lipotes; species Lipotes vexillifer. The sequence goes on along the minus strand of NW_006798707.1, from coordinate 2,031,679 downwards.
GCAAAGAGTTAGGAACATAGAGGCTTAAAACAGGGCTGGGGGGAAGGGTGAGGAGATAAATGTGAGAGACACCATCGAGGCAACATCAAGTGGCAGTTTAGATACAGGAAACAACGGCAGGAGGAAGGTCAAAAATAGGATGCCTAGGTTTCATGGCTGTGCTCAGTAGAAGGACAGTTAAGTCATTAATGAAAATAAGAACATAGGAGAAGGGGAGATTTTGAGGAAGGGGAGGTGGGCAATGTTAGATGGTAATTTGCACTTTAGATATTAAATTTGAATCTTCCATGATTATTTCAGCATGAGATAGTATAGAAGGCAATTAACAATGAAGAAATGAAATCTAGAACAAGGATCCTTAAATGAAGTTTATAAATTGGCTTCAGGGGCAGGTGTGTTACTTTCAGAACTTTATTTGAACTTTCTATGTCTGTACATTTTTCTGGGGTAAAGTCCATGACTCTCCAAGATTGTCAACGAGGTTGGTGTCAATCTGCTCTTCCTTTACACATAATGTGTCAATTTCAGATATTTTTCCTCTTTGCTGTTCAGATGATGTATCTAGGTGTCAATTTCTTTTTATTTAGCCTGTTTGAGATTCCTTGTACTTCTGTTTGGTGCCTTCCATCAGTTCTGGAACATTCTAGACTATTTTCTCCTCCGCTTTCTTATTTCTCTGTTCCCGCCTATAACACAGCTTAATGTTTTCATGAACTACCCACTCTTTATCTCAGACCTTTCACTGAGGAATATTTTCCTACTTGTGAATAAATATAAATGAACACTGACTGCATGTAATGATCAGTGCTCAGAGCTTCACTGTTGAGATGTACTGTTAAATTGAAAATCATAAGGTTCTCGTCTTCATTACAGAAAAAAACTCTGCACAAAATCCTTGAGATGTTTAGTAGAAAGGTGCTAGGCCTCAGCTTTTAAATGAGGACACATTATATCTTACAGCTTTAAGCTAATCATTATGCTGTAGAGAGAACAGCATTTGAAAGAAACAAGACACAGAACTGCCCAAAGACACAAAATAAATCTAAGACAGAGCTTAGGGGTCCAACAAGTTTAAGAAACATGTACCAGGGAGATTTAAGGTATCACAGACTTATATACATCTTCTTTCTGAATGTCTATTGTCTGCCTAAAAAGAAAGCTAGATAAAAACATTAATCTATCACTAACTTAGGCAGCTGGGGGGACAGGAGTTCTGCACCAGAATGTTTCCAGAAATATGGTATTTGGGGACTGATCGATTTTTTTCCCTGAACTAAATTCCATTCTGGTCTTTTTTATAATGTTTCCAAGTTCAGGCTGAGCTCTTGATCTTTTGGGAGGCACAGGCAAGACAAAAGGCCAAACTCACTAATGAAAACTTGCTGAACTTACTCTTCAGAATTCCATTCTAAGTCACGAAGAACCCTTCTGGCCCTGCTCCCGGACTAGTAAAATGAACATCTCAAGTCCCTAGAGACTAAGATAGCTCACTCCACTAAAACCAAATACACATCTCTCCTGACAGCTGGTTGTCTTAGCATACTCTGGACTATATATTTATCAAAGAGAAAAAAAAAAACAACACTCCAGGAGCACAACATTTATTATAGGATTATCTCAGTGACTCAAGCAAACATAAGTAAGGCTAAATTAAACCATGTTTACTATGATATTCTATTACTTAAATCCTGACACAAAATCATCCCAAGAGATCTGGGGTCTCATTTCTTGAGACAGTTGATACAGCTTTGAAAATAAAAGGCAAGATTTACTTTTCTTTTAAATCTACCTGTGTTTAGTTGCACAATTTCTTTAATTATTCTAAAAAATCTTTTGAGCATCTAAAATGAAAATTCCCCATCCTGTTAAGATGTTGTGGGAGGGGGAAGGGTGAGCTGTGACAAAGCGAGAGAGAGGCATGGACATATATATACTACCAAACGTAAGGTAGATAGCTAGTGGGAAGCAGCTGCATAGCACAGGGAGATCAGCTCGGTGCTTTGTGACCGCCTGGAGGGGTGGGATAGGGAGGGTGGGAGGGAGGGAGAAGCAAGAGGGAAGAGATATGGGAACATATGTATATGTATAACTGATTCACTTTGTTATAAAGCAGAAACTAACACACCATTGTAACGCAATTATATCCCAATAAAGATGTTAAAAAAAAAGATGTTGCATTCAGTATCAAAGTTAAATAAAATCACAAAATATTGAATTTGCTCATTGCTTTTAAAAAACTTATTTCATCTGATTTATCTGAATTTAATATCCATAATCTCATGAAATCTCACCCATAATTCTAAGTATTACTTTAATATTCAGTTCTCCCCACCCCCTTTCTCTAGGCCCTTTAGTCAAATTTCCTCTTATCCCAGTCTTTGTGGATTACAGGCTATCCAAATGTTGCAAGTGACCATGCCTGTAGCCAGGCACACTGGGGGGGTAAAGGCA
>NW_006798707.1:2004708-2029218 GCF_000442215.2 Lipotes vexillifer | reverse complement strand
GAGAGGCTGGAAAGGCCACAGCAGGAGTAGATGACAGGTCACATTAGATCAGAAGCGTATGTACCACTTCCAGGATTCAGCTGATAAGCCACTCCTACAAAATAAAGCTCCACCTCTCAGAAACAAGGCCAGGGTTCACGGGGAAACAAGCCTCCTGGCTAGCCACAAAGCACAGCAACAAGAAACAACAATGGGAAACCACTTGCCTTTGCATGCACAGGGATCCAACAGGTCCAAAGCTTTCTGCCCCACCAGGGAGTCCAATATGTGGTGACTGTGGCTGAGCTCATGTGGGACCCAAGGGCAGGGCCAGCTTGGCAGGAGGTGGGCTGTGGCTCACCAACCCTCAACTGCTGGAAAAAGAAGCCCGCCCTTATAGAGTTTATAGTCCAGGGAAACACTATGATAATAGAGGCACAAACACAGGAGGGGAGAGTGCAGTCATGCTGGAGAGGCAGGTGGTGGTGGGCAGAAAAGTTCCACGGAGAAGATGGCGATGGAGAAGAATGAAGAGGACAGACCCTATCGGAGAGGAAAATAAATTCAGTGTTCTAGTACAAGAAGCAGTCCAAGCAAGGATACAACAATGAAAAAAGTACAAAGGGTGTTCACAGGAAATCACACACAAAAAACCAGTTTGGCTGAACAACAGGAAATATATAGAAGCCAGATCAGGGTGGAAAGGCAAGCTGGGATTAAAACAGAGAATACTTTGGATGATGAGAGAGCTGTACTTAATTCAGTTGGTAACAGGGAGGCACTGGTGGTGTGGAGCAAGGAAAGGACACTACATGACCGGAACTTACTTCAAGAAGATAGTGAGAGTTTTGTGGAAAATAAGCTGAAATAGGAGGAACAGTTACAAGGCCATCAGGAGACATGGCAATTGAAGGACTGAAGTGAAATGACAGGAGGAATGACAAAAATAGAGACATTGTGGAGACAGCGTTTCTAGTATAAAACAGTGGGCTGGCTATTGCCCTTGAGATGCAGCACCTGGGCACCGAAGACCATGAGAGTGCTGTGAACAGAAAGAAGGCCGTGAAGCAGAAAACACTCATCTACTGGAGGAATGATGAGTTTGGTTTTAGACACTTTGAATTTGAGGTGTCAACTGAACACACAAAAGGATGTGTCTATCAAGTGGCTAGAAAAGCAGATCTGTAAACAGGGAGAAAAGCTGGGATTAGAAATAGGGATTTGAGGGTCATCTACAAAGAGGGGAGGCCATGAAAGAGGCCTAGGGGTGGAATCACGGGAAACATAATTTAGTATAATTTAATGGGTTGGAAAAGGAAGTAAAGGCAGTGAAGGATGCTAGGAAGGGTCTAAGAACTCCAGGTTTTAGAGGGAAAAAGATGTATTATCAAACTCATGCTAGACTATTCACAACAGCTAAGACACGGAAACAACCTAAATGTTCATCGACGGATGAATGGATAAAGAAATTGTCGTACATATATACAATGGAATACTACTCAGCAATAAAAAGGAACGAAATAAGGCCATTTGCAGCAACATGGATGGACCTAGAGATTATCATACTAAGTGAAGTAAGTCAGAAGGAGAAAGACAAATACCATATGATATGACTTATATGTGGAATCTAGAATATGACACAAATGAACCTACCTACAAAACAGAAACAGACTTACAGACATAGCGAACAGACTTGTGGTTGCCAAGGGGGAGGGGCTTGGGGGAGGGATGGAGTGGGAGGTTGGGGGTTAGCAGATGTGAGCTTTTATATACAGAATGTATAAATAACAAGGACCTACTGTATAGCACAGGAAGCTATATTCAATATCCTATGATAAACCATAATGGAAAATAATATAAAAAAAGAATATATATATATATATATATATATATATGTATAACTGAGTCACTTGGCTGTACAGCAGAAATTAACACAACATTGTAAATCAACTATACTTCGATTAAAAAAAAAAACCTCGGGCTTCCCTGGTGGCGCAGTGGTTGAGAGTCCGCCTACCAATGCAGGGGACACGGGTTCGTGCCCCGGTCCGGGAAGATCCCACATGCCGTGGAGCGGCTGGGCCCGTGAGCCGTGGCCGCTGAGCCTGCGCGTCCGGAGCCTGTGCTCCGCAACGGGAGAGGCCACAACAGTGAGAGGCCCGCGTACCGCAAAAAAAAAAAAAAAAAAAAACCTCATGCTAGGAATATTATCATGAATATCAGATGGGATGCTAAATCTTAAAGCAAGTTGAACATTTCAAAGCACAAAACAAATACATTTTTATTGTTACAGTATTACATATTTAATCTCTAGAAAAGCCACACTGCATTGGAAGCGCCACACTTCCAAAGTTTTCCAAAGTCCCCTCCTCACAAATTGATTGGAAATGTGATCTCCTCCTCTTCCCTTGAAGAGGGAAGAAGTCTTGAAGTCTTTCAGTAGTTAATGTCTTTTCTTAGGTGTTTATACAACTCAAGAAGCACTAACTGAACATCAACCATGAGTCGCACACTACAGTAGGCACTTTCATATATATCCCACCTTGGAGTGGATGAAACTGCAGGCTAAGATTTATCCCCCTTTACAGAAGACGAAATGAGGCTCCAAAAGGTTAAGTATCTTGAGCAAGACTGCCAGCTCGCAAGTGGAGGGACAGAGGACTTCTAATGCCAAATCTAATCATGCTTTTTCTATATACAAGTTGGAACGTGTCCTATTTGTTCTTACCTCCCTTACTGATTATAAGCAAACTAAGGGCATAAGCCATATTTCATTTTGAAGCATCTAGCAAAGGGCCTTACACTTGGTCACTTTTCACTGCGTTTTTTTGCCTGAAAGAATGAATGCATGGATATTTGCAGGCACACAGGCCTCACTAATGGTGTCTGTGGGCTGGTAAGCTTTGAGTATTTATTTCCAAGGCGGGGCTGGAACTCAACAACACAAAGTTCTAAAAACAAATTCTGTACTTGTGAAAGATGCCACCTGGTGCGCCTCAGGGGCTGAAGTCCTCTTTTTATGCACAGAGTGGGAACAGCACAGGGAGTGACGAGTTGGTTTTCTTCAAACTACTCCCACAAACCAGCTCAAGCCAAGGAAAGGGCCCACACCTTTTGGGGAAGAGAACTGTGCATTCTCTGCTGCCCATTTAACCTCCAGTGTCACCACCAGAACTGCCAGCAGTCTGGGGAGGAGGGGAAGGTAGAGCACGTTTAGTGCCAGCTCTGATGACGTTATCCTACGATTCCAGCTTTTAGGCCAGGAAAAAAAGCCAACTGGTTTGGAATCTAGTCCCCACCCCCCCCACTCCTATTATTCAACCAAAATTTAATTTTCATAACTTACCACTAGCTTTTTTTGCATACTTTACCACTAACTTTTTTTAATTTAATGAACAGTCCTTTGTGTCTAATTCAACTGACTGGTTTTGGTTCCTTGGAAAACAAATGTATGGACCCTGAAATACGTGCATTTCATAAATGTCCCTTGTTGGAGAAGAACACAAAGTTCTCAGAAGCGTTTACTTTGCAAGCCATATACGCACACAGTGGGAGACCAGGAAACAACACGCATCTAAACACTATAAAGGCGACCAGTCAGTCATGCTTTCCAGCGCTGCCAGAAACACCAGACAAAAATTCCAGGACAGACTTCTGAAGTGAGATTGCATTGCAGAGCTTCATAAATTATAATACACTTGGGAGTTTTCTACCCAATGTCTCTGACAGATGTTCCCGTTTGTGGCAGTCTCTAATTTGGGGGCAGTTGGTATCCATGTCCCTAGAAATCTTTAGGGTACAGTAAATGATCCCTTTCCTTACATCTGATGACAAGACCCCAAAGTAGCCCTCTCCTACTTCTGAGACTAGTTAACGTGAGCACTTGCCTACTGCACAGACAAGCTGGGGCAGGGATATATCAGCCAGACTAAAATGGGGTATCTCCCAAGCTCAAGATATCCTTCCACGCCCATGGAGAGCCTTTTCTTGACAATTTTTACCTAATGTGGATCAGGCTATTGGTCTCCTGGGCCTCTGCCTGTCAAATACACTGCATGGGACTTGGAACTTCCTAGAAAGAGCCACAGCAGAAGCCAAAAAGAGTACAAGCCTCGGCTAGGGCAAGCTTCTGGCATCAGCTTCGGGCGGGCCCACATGGGATGCTTTTCCCATGACTCCAGAAAGAACTCTCCAAGTCTGACTCTATAATCAATGCCTCGATAGTTAAAAGTTGACAGGATAGCATGAAACACAGAAAACAAATGAGAGCTTAACACAATATCAAAGATAGTACCAACCTCTCTTCACTCAGTTCCTATAGTCTATCCTATGACCTTGGCCTTAATGAAATGACATTACTTCTTTTCTATGCTCTGAACTCTGCAAGAGTTAACCAAAGATATTAATAACTTTAGCAACTATGTAAGCCTTTAGAAGGTCATACCACAATTTGGCCACTTTCCATTTTAAGCTTTCTCTAAAACCTCATTTTTACAACTTCTACTGAAGGGCATAACTTTTGTTCATTTTCCTTTGGTATTACAAATGCAGCTCTACTAAGTGAACTTATATCAACCAGGAAAACTGTACAACTTCTCAGTGCAGCATCTTCACATTTTCTTGTGAGAATTACCTACTGACCTAGAACACTGACAATTATTTACTATCATTTGCTATTATTTACTGTGTACTGCATTCGTAAAAGCATTAAAGGAATGAAAAGACGTGTTCCTTGCCCTTGATTTTTTTTAAAAATAAAAAAAAAAAAAAAAAAAAAAAAAACGCACACCACTAACTAAATCTATGGTGGTCAGAGTATAAGAGTGATATAAATTCAGTGTTATAAGAACTCAGGGGAAGGCTAGACTAATTGTGCTCAGGGAAAATGGGTGGTAGATGGCATTTGATTAAGGCCTTAGAAAATGTATAATATTTCAATGCAAAGAGGGCATTAGAGAAGGGATTTTACATGGAGGTAACAGCTTTAGCAAAGGCACGGAGGCAAGAGAGGACATGTGAATTAAGAAAACTTCAAGTGAAGCACAGGCTACAGAAGGGGAAATGACTGGAAACTGATCTGGAAAAGTAAGCTGTGGCCAGTTCTTAACACAAAAAGAGGGGGGTAAATGTAGAAAGTTAGATTTTAGAAATAGGAAATCGCTTTTAAAATATTCCCTTCACCAATAATTTTTCCCCTCATATCTTTGACTTTTAGAGTGAGAAATATTTTATTAGCAAGTTTACTTGCAAAGTAGGTGCAATCACTTCAAAGAAAATTAATGTGGATGCTGGCAACACTGCTTTTCTGAGCTGGCAAATTCTTGGCTGCAGCTTAATGATACATTCTTATTACCCACATCTTGTGATGTTTTATTGATAACTCTTTTTTGTCATCACCAAAATACCTTCTTAATTTCACTCATTATGTATGTACTGAGTGGCTACTCACTTGTTTACTCATCCTCTCCTTTTCTGCCCCAACTTGTCCTACTAACCACTAACCTACTCACTCAGTCACTCACTCTTCTCCTGTAAACTATATCAGTGATAATAACATTAATAGCTACTACTTGCTATAGTGTCAGGCACTGCAGTTAATGCTTTATGAACAGTATTTAATAGAATGCTCAAAACAACACTATGAAATAGGTATTATTACCCCTATTTTACAGATGAGGAAACAAGTTCAAAGATGTTACCTATTTTGCCAGCTGCTAAGTGACAGAACCCAGGTTTAAACCAGATATGCTTAACCCTGGAACACTTGCCTGTTACCACTTCACTGTACTGCCTTCAACACCCTTTGGCCTCTTACTGCTATGGGTCAGTATTTTCAGTTATAAATGAAAACATTCATTGAGCGCCTGTTACTGTAAGATCCTGTTCTACAAAAAATTTCACAATTTGTATGGAAACACAAAAGACCCCGAATAGCCAAAGCAATCTTGAGAACAAAAAATGGAGCTGGAGGAATCAGGCTGCCTGACTTCAGACTATACTACAAAGCTACAGTAATCAAGACAGTATGGTACTGGCACAAAAACAGAAAGATAGATCAATGGAATAGGATAGAAAGCCCAGAGATAAACCCATGCACATATGGTCACCTTATCTTTGATAAAGGTGGCAGGAATGTACAGTGGAGAAAGGACAGCCTCTTCAATAAGTGGTGCTGGGAAAACTGGACAGGTACATGTAAAAGTATGAGATTAGATCACTCCCTAACACCATACACAAAAATAAGCTCAAAATGGATTAAAGACCTAAATGTAAGGCCAGAAACTATCAAACTCTTAGAGGAAAACATAGGCAGAACACTCTATGACATAAATCACAGCAAGATCCTTCTTGACCCATCTCCTAGAGTAATGGAGATAAAAACAAAAATAAACAAATGGGACCTAATGAAACTTCAAAGCTTTTGCACAGCAAAGGAAACCATAAACAAGACCAAAAGACAGCCCTCAGAATGGGAGAAAATATTTGCAAATGAATCAACTGACAAAGGATTAATCTCTAAAATTTACAGGCAGCTCATGCAGCTCAATAACAAAAAAATAAACAACCCAATCCAAAAATGGGCAGAAGACCTAAATAGACATTTCTCCAAAGAAGATATACAGACTGCCAACAAACACATGAAAGAATGCTCAACATCATTAATCATTAGAGAAATGCAAATCAAAACTACAATGAGATATCATCTCACACCAGTCAGAATGGCCATCATCAAAAAATCTAGAAACAATAAATGCTGGAGAGGGTGTGGAGAAAAGGGAACACTCTTGCACTGCTGGTGGGAATGTGAATTGGTTCAGCCACTATGGAGAACAGTATGGAGGTTCCTTAAAAAACTACAAATAGAACTACCATATGACCCAGCAATCCCACTACTAGGTATATACCCTGAGGAAACCAGAATTCAGAAAGAGTCATGTACCAAAATGTTCATTGCAGCTCTATTTACAATAGCCCGGAGATGGAAACAACCTAAGTGCCCGTCGTCGGATGAATGGATAAAGAAGATGTGGCACATATATACAATGGAATATTACTCAGCCATAAAAAGAAACGAAATTGAGCTATTTGTAATGAGGTGGATAGATCTAGAGTCTGTCATACAGAGTGAAGTAAGTCAGAAAGAGAAGGACAAATACCGTATGCTAACACATATATATGGAATTTAAGAAAAAAAAATGTTATGAAGAACCTAGGGGTAAAACAGGAATAAAGACAGAGACCTACTGGAGAACAGACTTGAGGATATGGGGAGGGGGAAGGGTGAGGTGTGTTAGGGCGAGAGAGAGACATGGACATATATATACTAACAAACGTAAGGTAGATAGCCAGTGGGAAGCAGCCGCATGGCACAGGGAAACCGGCTCGGTTCTTTGTGGCTGTCTGGAGGGGTGGGATAGGGAGGGTGGGAGGGAGGGAGACAAAGAGGGAAGAGATATGGGAACATATGTATATGTATAACTGATTCACTCTGTTATAAAGCAGAAACTAACACACCATTGTAAAGCAATTATACCCCAATAAAGATGTTAAAAAAAAAAAAAAGTAAAAAAGATCCTGTTCTAGGTGCTGTCATGTATATAAATAGAGGAGAGAATGCCTGTGGGTTATTAATGCTCATAATCTTCCATATTTGAGGATAAACAGCCATGTCTTTTATCAGTGTGTAAGACGGTATGTCCATGATTCATAAATTAAAGCAACTAAGGACAGAGGGGGTGAAAATAGCTTAGTACATGAATGTGGATGGTGACCACATCTCAGACAGAAATCAGCCAACCCTGACTAAATGACTTACAGAGAATTTTAATAATACATTTCAATTGGTCTGTAAAAACTCTCTCTGCTGATGAAAAATCTGTCCTGTCAAAAGTTCCCAACCAAATCTGCTTACAATCCATTTTCGATGAACCTCAACTTCCTTTGAAGTAGAATAAGCTAGTAAAGAATTTTAGCCAACAATAAGCATGTTGCAAGGCTAGTCCTTTTAAGATTCATTACTGATGAATAAAGTTATTGAGTCAAAACACAAACGTGATATTAAACTACTTGTACCACAGGGCCTTCAAGATGGCAGAGGAGTAAGACATGGAGATCACCTTCCTCCCCACAAATAGATCAAAAATACATCTACATGTGGAACAGCTCCTACAGAACATCTACTGAACGCTGGCAGAAGACCTCACACCTCCCAAAGGCAAGAAACTCCCCACGTACCTGGGGAGGGCAAAAGAAAACAGAAAAATTAGAGACAAAAGCATAGGGACGGGACCTGCCCCTCTGGAGGGAGATGTGAAGGAGCAAAGGTTTCCACACACTAGGAAGGTCCTTCACGGGCGGAGACTGCGGGTGGTGGAGCAGGGAGCTTCGGAGCCACAGAGGAAAGTACAGCAACAGGCGTGCGGAGGGCAAAGCAGAGAGATTCCCGCAAAGAGGAGCGGTGCCGACCAGCACTCACCAGCCCGAGAGGCTTGTCTGCTCACCCGCCGGGGCGGGCAGGGGCTGGGAGCTGAGGCTCGGGCTTCAGAGGTCAGATCCCAGGGAGAGAACTGGGGTTGGCTGTGTGAACACAGCCTGAAGGGGGCTGGTGCTCCACAGCTAGCGGGAGGGAGTCTGGGAAAAAGTTTGGAACTACCTAAGAGGCAAGAGACCATTGTTTCAGGGTGCGCGAGGAGAGGGGATTCCGATCACCGCCTAAACGAGCTGCAGCGACGGGTGTGAGCCGTGACTATCAGTGTGGACACCAGAGACGGGCATGAGATGCTAAGGCTGCTGCTGCAGCCACCAAGAATCCTGTGTGCAAGCACAGGTCACTATCCACACTTCCCCTCCCAGTAGCCTGTGCAGCCCGCCACTGCCAGGGTCCCGTGATCCAGGGACAACTTCCCCGGGAGAACACACGGTGCGCCTCAGGCTGGTGCAACGTCATGCCGGCCTCTCCCGCCACAGGCTCGCCCCGCATTCCGTAGCCCTCCCTCCCCCCGGCCTGAGTGAGCCAGAGCCCCCTATTCAGCCGCCCCTTAATCCCCTCCTGTCTGGGCCAAAAAGAGATGCCAGAGGGTCACCTACATGCAGAGGCGGGGCCATATCCAAGGCTGAACCCCAGGAGCTGTGCGAACAAAGAAGAGAAAGGGAAATTTCTCCCAGCAGCCTCAGAAGCAGGGGATTAAATCTCCACAATCAGCTGGATGTACCCTGCAACTGTAGAATACCTGAATAGACAACAAATCATCCCAAAATTGAGGCGGTGAACTTTGGGAGCAACTGTAGACTTGGGGTTTGCTGTGTGCAACTGACTAGTTTCTGATTCTTATGTTTATCTCAGTATAGTTCTTAGCACTTGTTATCATTGGTGGATTTGTTTATTGGTTTGGTTGCTCTCTTCCTTTTTTTTCTTACTTAAAAAAATCCTTTTAATTAAAAAAATTTTGTAATAATATTTCTTTATTTTAATTATTTTTTAAATTTTATTTATTTATTTTTCTTTCTTTCTTTTGTTCCTCCCTTTTCTTCTCAGCCATGTGACAGACAGGGTCTTGGCACTCCGGTCGGGGGTCAGGCCTGAGACTCTGAGGTGGGAGAGCCGAGTTCAGGACATTGGGCCACCAGAGACCTCCCGGCCCCACGTAATATCAATCAGCGAGAACTCTCACAGAGACCTCCATCTCAACACTAAGAACCAGCGCCACTCAACGAGCAACAAGCTCCAGTGCTGGTCACCCCATGCCAAACAACTAGCAAGACAGGAATACAACCCCACCCATTAGCAGAGAGGCTGCCTAAAATCACAATACGTTCACAAACGCCCCAAAACACACTACCAGACGCAGTCCTGCCCACCAGAAAGACAAGATCCAGCCTCATCCCCCAGAACACAGGCACCAGTCCCCTCCACCAGAAAGCCTACACAACCCACTGACCCAGCTTCACCCACTGGGGGCAGACACAGAAACAATGGGAACTACAAACCTGCAGCCTGCGAAAAGAAGACCCTAAACACAGTAAGTTAAGCAAAATGAGAAGACAGAGAAACACGCAGCAGATGAAGAAGCAAAGTAAACACCCACCAGACCAAACAAATGAAGAGGAAACAGGCAGTCTACCTGAAAAAATATTCAGAGTAATGAGAGTAAAGATGATCGAGAATCGGAGAAATTACAAGAAACGTTTAAAAAGGACCTAGAAGAACTAAAGAGCAAACAAACAGTGATGAACAACAAAATAAATGAAATTTAAAATTCTCTAGAGTGAATCAATAGCAGAATAACTGAGGCAAAGAACGGATAAGTGACCAGGAAGATAAAATAGTGGGAATAACTACCACATAGCAGAATAAAGAAAATTGAATGAAAAGAATTGAGGACAGTCTCAGAGACCTCTGGGACAACATTAAATGCACCAAGAGTCAAATTACAGGGGTCCCAGAAGAAGAAGAAGAGAAAAAGAAAGGGACTGAGAGAGTATTTGAAGAGATTACAGTTGAAGACTTCCCTAATAGGGGAAAGGAAATAGTCAATCAAGTATGGAAGCACAGAGAGTCCCATACAGGATAAATCCCAGGAGAAACACGCCAAGACACATATTAATCAAACTATCAAAAATTAAATGCAAAGAAAAAATATTAAAAGCAGCAAGGGGGGGCTTCCCTGGTGGCGCAGTGCTTGAGGGTCCGCCTGCCGATGCGGGGGGCGCGGGTTCGTGCCCCGTTTCGGGAGGATCCCGCGTGCCGCGGAGCGGCTGGGCCCGTGGGCCGTGGCCGCTGGGCCTGCGCGTCCGGAGCCTGTGCTCCGCAAATGGGAGGGGCCACAACAGTGAGAGGCCCACATAACGCAAGAAAAAAAAAAAAAAGCAGCAAGGGAAAAGCAACAATTAACATACAAGGGAATCCCCATAAGGTTAACAGCTGATCTTTCAGCAGAAACTCTGCAAGCCAGAAGGGAGTAGCAGGACCTATTGAAAGTGATAAAAGGGAAAAACCTACAACCAAGATGACTCTACCCAGCAAGGATCTCATTCAGATTAGACAGAGAAATTAAAACCTTTACAGACAGGCAAAAGCGAAGAGAATTCAGCACCACCAGACCAGCTTTACAACAAATGCTAAAGGAACTTCTCTAGGCAGGAAACACAATAGAAGGAAAAGACTTACAATAACAAACTCAAAACAATTAAGAAAATGGTAACAGGAATATACATATCGATAATTACCTTAAATGTAAATGGATTAAATGCTCCGACCAAAAGACACAAACCGGCTTAATGGATACAAAAACAAGACCCGTATATATGCTGTCCACAGAAGACCCACTTCAGACCTAGGGACACATACAGACTGAAAGTGAAGAGATGGAAAAAGATATGCCATGCAAATGGAAATCAAAAGAAAGCTGGAGTAGCAATTCTCATATCAGACAAAATAGACTTTAAAATAAAGACTATTGCAAGAGACAAAGAAGGACACTACATAATGATCAAGGGATCAATCCAAGAAGAAGATATAAAAATAGTAAATATTTATGCACCCAACATAGGGCACCTCAATACACAAGGCAAATGATAACAGCCATAAAAGGGGAAATCGACAGTAACACAATAATAGTAGGGGATTTTAACACCCCACTTTCACCAATGGACTGATCATCTGAAATGAAAATAAGGAAACACAAGCTTTAAATGATACATTAAACAAGATGGACTTAATTGATATTGATAGGACATTCCATCCAAAAAAAACAGAATACACTTGCTTCTCAAGTGCTCATGGAACATTCGCCAGAATAGACCATATCTTGGGTCACAAATAAAGCCTTGGTAAATTTTAAAAAATTAATATCGTATCAAATATCTTTTCTTACCACAACACTATGAGACTAAATATCAATTACAGGAAAAAAACTGCAAAAAATACAAACACATGGAGGCTAAACAATACATTACTAAATAACCAAGAGATCACTGAAGAAATCAAGGAGCAAATCAAAAAATACCTAGAAACAAATGACAATGAAAACATGATGACCCAAAACCTATGGGATGCAGCGAAAGCAGTTCTAAGAGGAAAGTGTATAGCAATACAATCCTACCTCAAGACACAAGAAAAATCTCAAAACAACCCAACCCTACACCTAAGGCAATTAGAAGAAGAACAAAAAAACCCCAAAGTTAGCAGAAGGAAAGAAATCATAAAGAACAGATCAGAAATAAATGAAAAAGAAATGAAGGAAACGATAGCAAAGATCAGTAAAACTGAACGCTGGTTCTTTGAGAAGATAAACAAAATTGATAAAACATTAGCCAGACTCATCAAGAAAAAAAGGGAGAAGACTCAAATCAATAGAATCAGAAATGAAAAAGGAGAAGTAACAACTGACACTGCAGAAATACAAAGGATCATGAGAGATTACTACAAGCAGCTATACGCCAATAAAATGGACAACCTGGAAGAAATGGACAAATTCTTAGAAATGCACAACCTTCCAAGACTGAAACAGGAAGAAACAGAAAATATGAACTGACCAATCACAAGCACTGAAATTGAAACTGTGATTAAAAATCTTCCAACCAACAAAAGCCCAGGACCACATGGCTTCACAGGCGAATTCTATCAAACATTTAGAGAAGAGCTAACACCTGTCCTCAAACTCCTCCAAAATATAGCAGACGGAGAAACACTCCCAAACTCATTCTACCTGGCCACCATCACCCTGATACCAAAACCAGACAAAATGTCACAAAAAAAGAAAACTGCAGGCCAATATCACTGATGAACATAGATGCAAAAATCCTCAACAATATACTAGCAAATGGAATCCAACAGCACATTAAAAGGATCATACACCATGATCAAGTGGGGTTTATCCCAGGAATGCAATGATTCTTCAATATAGGCAAATCAATCAATGTGATACACCATATTAACAAATTGAAGGATAAAAACCATAAGATAATTCAACACCCATTTACGATAAAAACCCTCCTGAAAGTAGGCATAGAGGGAACTTACCTCAACATAATTAAGGCCATATATGACAAACCCACAGCCAACGTCGTTCTCAATGGTGAAAAACTGAAACAATTTCCACTAAGATCAGGAACAAGACAAGGTTGCCCACTCTCACCACTCTTATTCAACATAGTTTTGAAGTTTTAGCCACAGCAATCAGAGAAGAAAAAGAAATAAAAGGAATCCAAATCAGAAAAGAAGAAGTAAAACTGTCACTGTTTGCAGATGACATGATACTATACATAGAGTATCCTAAAGATGCTACCAGAAAACTACTAGAGCTAATCAATGCTTTTGGTAAAGTAGCAGGATAGAAAATTAATGCACAGAAATCTCTTGCATTCCTATACACTAATGATGAAAAATCTGAAAGAGAAATTAAGGAAACACTCCCACTTACCACTGCAACAAAAAGAATAAAATACCTAGGAATAAACTTACCTAAGGAGACAAAAGACCTGTATGCAGAAAACTATAAGACACTGATGAAATAAATGAAACATAATACAAACAGATGGAGAGATATACCACGTTCTTGGACTGGAGGAATCAACACTGTGAGAATGACTACACTACCCAAAGCAATCTACTGATTCAATGCAATCTCTATCAAACTGTCAATGGCATTTTTCACAGAACTAGAACAAAAAATTTCACAATTTGTATGGAAACACAAAAGACCCCAAATAGGCAAAGCAATCTTGAGAACGAAAAACGGAGCTGGAGCAATCAGGCTCCCTGACTTCAGACTATACTACAAAGCTACAGTGCTCAAGACCGTATGGTACTGGCACAAAAACAGAAACACAGATCAATGGAACAGGATAGAAAGCCCAGTTAAACCCACACACATATGGTCACCTTATCTTTGATAAAGGAGGTAAGAATATACAATGGAGAAAAGACAGCCTCTTCAATAAGTGGTGCTGGGAAAACTGGACAGCTACATGTAAAAGAATGAAATTAGAACAGTCCGTAACACCATACACAAAAAAACCTCAAAATGCATTAAAGACCTAAATGTAAGGAAAGACACTATAAAACTCTTAGAGGAAAACATAGGCAGAACACTCTATGACATAAATCACCGCACGATCCTTTTTGACCCACCTCCTAGAGAAATGGAAATAAAAACAAATGGGACCTAATGAAACTTAAAAGCTTTTGCACAGCAAAAGAAGCCATAAACAAGACAAAAACAAAACCCTCAGAATGGGAGAAAATATTTGCAAACGAAGCAACTGACAAAGGCTTAATCTCCAAAATATACAAGCAGCTCATGCAGCTCAATATCAAAAAAACAAACCCAATCCAAAAATGGGCAGAAGACCTAAATAGACATTTCTCCAAGGAAGATATACAGATTGCCAACAAACACATGAAAGGATGCTCAGCATCAGTAATCGTTAGAGAAATGCAAATCAAAACTACAATGAGGTATCACCTCACACCAGCCAGAATGGCCAGCATCAAAAAATCTAGAAACAATAAATGCTGGAGAGGGTGTGGAGAAGAGGGAACCCTCTTGCACTGTTGGTGGGAATGTAAATTGACACAGCCACTGTGGAGAACAGTATGGAGGTTCCTTAAGAAACTAAAAATAGAACTACCATACGACCCAGCAATCCCACTACTGGGCATATACCCTGAGAAAACGATAATTCAAAAAGAGTCATGTACCACAATGTTCATTGCAGCTCTATTTACAGTAGCCAGGACATGGAAGCAACCTAAGTGTCCACCGACAGATGAATGGATAAAGAAGATGTGGCACATATATACAATGCAATATTACTCAGCCATAAAAAGAAACGAAATTGAGCTATTTGTAATGAGGTGGATGGACCTAGAGTCTGTCATACAAAGCGAAGTAAGTCAGAAAGGGAAAAACAAATACCGTATGCTAACACATATATGCGCAATCCAAAAAAAAAAAAAAAGGTTCTGAAGAACCTAGGAGCAGGACAGGAACAAAGATGCAGATGGAGACAATGGACTTGAGGACACAGGGAGGGGGAAGGGTAAGCTGGGACGAAGTGAGAGAGTGGCATTGACATATATACACTACCCAATGTAAAACAGATAGCTAGTGGGAAGCAGCCGCATAGCACAGGGAGATCAGCTCGGTGCTTTGTGACCACCTAGAGGGGTGGGATAGGGAGGGTGGGAGGGAGACGCAAGAGGGAGGGGATATGGGGATACATGTATACATATAGCTGATTCACTTTGTTATACAGCAGAAACTAACACAACATAATTCTAAAGCAATTATACTCCAATAAAGATGTTAAAAAAATAAAATAAAATAAAATAAACTACTTGTACCATGTAGCCTGAATGCTGTATAAAGTTATATAGAACTATTTCAACACAGAAAAATAATTCGAACTTGTCCTCGTTTTAAGCTATCTGCTTATTCTATTCCCGTCACTAATCTGAATAAGTTAATACTGTCAGGATACTGGTTACATGTTTGCAAACAACTGTAAGCATTACAAATACACAAGAAATTGCATAGGATGCTGTTCAGCAGTCCTCTTTCGGGTAACCATACATACTCAGGGGCATTTGGAAGGAGTCACAATTGTGAATCCAGTCTACCAGGCACAGTATTCATATCACAAACTGCACAACTAAGTCTCATCCAAAGATCACAGTTGCAAATACTAACTGCATTTACTCTGAAATCTAAACTCTCAATATAATTCATTTTTAAGAAAACAAAAGTCAATAAAGGGAAGTCACTTTAAGAGTTTAAGAGTGGCAAAAGAAATAGCAAGCATGTTTGATTAACAAGGAGAAGCATCAGGCTACATAACATAAATGACACGGATACTTACTGTTCAATTCGGGGGGACAAGTACAGCTTAGGATACACCTGAGTAGCTTCAGTGTCCTCAAAACTGACAGAAAGGAGGGCCACATCTTCTCCCGGGTCTTCATTCACATCCTTAAACGGTTAGTGAAAAACACAATGCCATCAGTTCCTTCTCTCATGACATCTTTCAGGTGACCAGCTTACAGCCCACTAGCAATGAGACCAGAGGTGTGAGTTACCTGGTTTCAAGACGCCACACATCTATCACCACCTTCCTAGTCACTCTTTTAGAGTGACAGCTTTCAAACTTTCTGACCAAAGCCTACCACAGTGAGAAAAAGACTGCCACCAATTTCACTTGTTCCCACATTCCAAGAGGGGAAAAGTGAATCTGGTGATAACAAAGAATTAGACAAAACATAGTTAACAAATTACAGTAATCATGCTGCTAGCAAGATATATAATGGCTTATAATTTCCATAATACATACAAATGGCTTAAAATTTACTTTTCCTAGGATGAAGATGCATTATAAACATGATTTATATCACTAGACAACAACAAAATCTTAAAATACCCAGTAATTTTATTATATCTACCTTGATAATATAAGTTATTTAAATGGCAAACATTACCAAGAAGCATATCACTATGAAGTATTCCACTGTACATGCAAATGGCAGGGTGTTAATGTATATATCTGCTTTAGCAAAATGATTATGGATGATTCATATGGGAACCACAAGACATATATATCTTAAAAGGCTAGTTATAAGAATATTATGACAAAAACATTGTTGATCCAAATATGTATCAAGAAATATTGAGAGGTTAACCAAACAACCCACAATAAACTAGACTGATAATGATAAAGCTAAACTTACTGTAATTTATAATTAAAAAGCAAGAATAGCAACAATCGAATGTCATAACCAACCCAAACCAACATGGATGATACACTGAATTGTCCTGAATTAAAATTGTGGGATTTACAACTATGTGCATGTGCTTTATGATTACTGCCAAGCACTGAGTATTTGCCAGACTGCCAGAAGAAAATACCAAATTAGAATAAATTCTCGTTGCATGTTGATTTCAATTTGTGAATAGCAAATTTTAAAAACCCTTAATAATTTATTTCTGGTTGATAGTGGCTCCAAGTCAAATGTAGGTTTTTTAAAAAAATTAATAGCATTGCACATCTTTCACCCCGAAGGACCAGTGAGAACTGACCCACATTTCCGAATCAGTTCACAGATCCTCAGGAGGGCTCAGCAGCCATCCTAGGAGGGTCCCAGCCCAGACTTTAAGAATCACTGACCGTGAGCTGTCAGAATATCAGATATGAAGTCCTTCTTTTGATCTAAAACTAACTCAGCCCTGTTTCTCCTGCATCCTAGGAAGCTGGACATCATGCTCACCTGCTCACCTCTAGCATCTTCAGTGTCCTTGCTCTGCCTTCTATTGTGTCTATAGGATGCACAAGTGTGGCAAGTATACATAGGGACAAGGACCAGAAGTCTCTCCCATCTTAAAATATAAAAATTTTAAAAAGAAAGAAAAGAATCACTCTACCTAGTTCCCTGGGTTCTCTCTCTCCTCCCCTGCACAGACTGCTGAAAGAGTGGTCCACACTCCCTGCCTCACTCCCTCCCCTCTTCTTAGCCTCCCCTTAGCCCACTAGAGTAGCCTTCTGACCCTACTTCTTCCCACAGGCAGCCACTAAACACAGCAAATGCCTCTCGGTCCTTACCTTACTTGATCTCTAAACAGTAGTTGACATGGAAATCTCTCTCCTCGGGAAATTCTCTTTCTTGCTTCTAAGAAACTATACTCTCCTGGTCTTCTTCTGTCTCCTGGCCACTTACCCTTCCCTTTTCATTCTCTCTTTTATAACTTCTCAACTGTCTTTTCGTTCTACATTACAAAATTTAGCCTTGTTGTAACTAGTCAAATGATACAGAAGTTTTTAAAAGAAAAAGCATTTCCACCCTCACTTTTCAAGGTAACCAATAGTAACCGTCTATGTGGCCTTAAACAGCTTTTTCTATGATCATAAACACACACACACACTTGCATATAAATAACTCTTTAACCCTGTGTTTTGTTTTCCCTAATGGAGTCATATTATACACAGGACTCTACCAACTGCTTTCTAAATAGCCACATAATATTCCACGGCATGGATTTATTTTTTATTTAACCATTCCCCTAGCAACAGACATTCAGGTTGTTTGTAGTTCTTAGCTACTTGATCATGCTACAATAAATATCCTTGTATACACACCCTTTACTAGTGGGATTCATATTTCTTAGGAGATAACTAAAACTCAGCTGTTGGGTCAAAGGTTATAAATATTTTACATTTTAATAGAGTTTAATAGATTGTTTTTCTAAAAATTTTGCAGCAGTTCACATTTGGACCCGTGAGTTTGCATCAGTATGAGAGAGAGCCTCTTTCCGTTCATCCTGAGTCACTGGACAACACTGGCTGTTGTCACTCTTTAATTTAATGTTGGCAATCTGATAGCTGGAAAATGGTATCTCAATTTAGACTCAATGAATGAAGCTGGGCAATTTTTTTTCACTTGCTTACTGGTCATTTACGTTTCTCCTGTAAAATTTCCCAACAAATCCTTTACCCATTCTGCTTAAAGGTTCTTAGACTTTTTTTGTTATTGCTGTGTATTAGATTTACTAACCCTTGTCTATCACGTGTATTATACATATTTTCTCTTTTTGACTTCTGACTTTGTCTAGGGGCTCTTCTGACATCAGAAGAAAATTTAGATTTCTATAGAGTTCAATCTGGTTAATAACTCAGGGGTTGTTTAACCATTTTCCTAGTTTTTCATCTAACACTGTTACAATTTTATTTTTACATGTAGATTTGCAATACACATGTATATCTGGAATATATTTTTAGGTGGTATGACACAGGAAGTACGTACAAGGGTGATCTTAGTACAGTGCCTGGAACACAGAAACCACTCAATGTCTGCTGAATGGATAAATCAATAAACAATTTAATGTTAATTCCTAACCGTTTTTCTCCACTCCTAGTGATTTTCAGCAACCTGCTTTACAAAAGTTGCTGTCACCAGTGATGTCTGGAAACTAAGTACTGGCTCCTTGCTCCTGTCCTCTCCCCGCACCATCCCCCCAGGTACACCAAGGTCCCTAGAACTAGTGGTTTTAAAAGGAAAGCCAAGATTGGGAGTCTGAGTTTATCTATCACTTTTTGCTCTTTCATAGATGATAAAGAATCCAACCTTGAATATTCCTTTCTGCAAAGTAAGGATGGAAAATTTTAAAAATACTTATAGTCTCAGCAAATAGAAACTATGTAATTATATGACTCTAAAACTCATAAAATATCTAAAATAAGGTTGAAGCTAAGCTTGAAAAAATTCACATTCAGAGGGACAAATTCATTTTATTTTATTTTTTTAAATAAATTTATTTACTTATTTATTTTTGTCTGCATTGGGTCTTCGTTGCTGCGCGTGGGCTTTCTCTAGCTAGAGCGAGAGGGGGCCACTCTTCGTTGCAGTGCGTGGGCTTCTTACTGCGGTGGCTTCTCTCGTTGCAGAGTACAGGCCCTAGAGCACGCAGGCTTCAGTAGTTGTGGCGCGCAGGCTCAGTAGTTGTGGCTTGCAGGCTCTAGAGTGCAGGCTCAGCAGTTGTGGCTCACAGGCTTAGCTGCTCCACGCCATGTGGGATCTTCCCGGATCAGGGCTTGAACCGGTGTCCCCTGCATTGGCAGGCGGATTCTTAATCACTGTGCCATCAGGGAAGCCGAGGAACAAATTCCTTTTATAATCTAAGTGTAGAAGTAGGCCCCTTTTCAAGTTAGGCTGGTCATCTTAAGAGAGACAATAAAAAAAGAACTAACAATGAATTGACCTTTCCCCAATGACTAAGTTTCCTTGTTAAAGGTCAAGGCTCTGACCTCAAGTCACAAAACTCTGTAAAAACAAAAAAACACTGCAAAACTTGGGGCCACCAAAAACCCTTTTAATTAACAGCTTCATTCCATATGCCTATGGATAATTTATAATTATTTCCCTTTCCTGCTTTTTAACTTCTCATTTCACTACTATTTAAGCAAAGAACAGAAATGCTCAGAGACAGTCCTCCAAACAACCGGAATGACCCTGGTTTATATAATCAACATTTATTATCTGGCATCCTGCAAAAAGTACACGAAACATTACTCTGAATATGAAAATAGTTGTTTCCAGGAGTTCCTTTTACGAACTACTTTAATATGATTTATTCCCCTTGGTGTGGCATGTGAGTTTTCCCCGAGTTGGTATTTGATTCCTAATGGATACGTAAGTTTGACTTTGAGAGCTTAAATAAGCCCAAAGAGTTCCAAAAATACAAATCCACACAGAGCTGTTTCCAGTTTCTGCAGCTCTAACAGGATTGTACATGTGTTCCTTTCCATCTGGGAAATTATAAAAGAAGCTCTTGTACCATGGCTCTTAGAAGCTAACATTACAGATGATTATTGTAACCACTAATGGCAGCATTTAGAAAACAGGGGGTGGTTACAGTGTAGTAGGGGACATTTAAAAATGTATAAGTATACATTTTCAGGGCTTTCTATCTGCGCCATTTGAAACTGCAACAAGCTAAAATGGGGGAAAGACGCCGAATCTGCTGAAGCCAAAAAAAAAAAAAAATTACTGACTCCTACCTTTATAAAAGCATGTCAGGCACTGATATACATAGGGTGAGGCAATAATGGCCATGATATTTTCCTGAAAACTAACTATGGATTTGGCTCGGCACTTGGCTGTGAATACGGCTTGCAGTGAATAGTCACTAGATGGTGAGTTCCTTGCAGGCTGGGAGTTTTTCCTGTTCATTTTTGTATCCCCAGTGTCTGGAACATAGTAAATATATAGCAAATTGGTTGAAAAAAACTGAATTAATGCAGGAATGACTGTAAGAATGAGGAAATAATGGAGTAAAACAGAAAATGCTTTTTGCTAGAAAGATTCTCAATATTTATCTCTTTAGTTCCTTAAATCTATGACTACTTAAGATTTTATCAAAGAAAACTCAAAGCTGAACCATAGGTAAGCGAAGGATATACCGACTAATAAAAGTTAACATTCTGCTTAAGTCATAATGGTTTATCTAAACACCTATTCTCAATCGCTGCTCATTGCAAATATCAAAAGGGTGTAGAAAAGACAATAATTAGCCTTGGAAATGAAAGCAAACACAAGTACAATTTATCATTATGTTGTACCTTTTTGATATGCTAATTTTCCAAGTGAGGAAAGCAGCCATTAAACAAGCCCCTATATGTTGAGTGTCAGTACAGGAACAAACTATCAATTAACTAATTGGTGATAGACATTAGCTGGACAATATATATTACAAACCACATGTTACATAGGAAGACTGTAAAGCCACTGTATTTCTCAATTCAAAAAGGTTTACAACAAAGCTATAACCATTACTAGCAAAACCAGTTTGTGGACATAAAGACTATAAGGAAGCTATTATACTGTCTGTCAAAAATAGAGTAAGAACCATTTTGAGTTACATTTTAAATGATATTAAACAAAACCCAGGATTAATCATGATTCCTAGGGCGAAAAAACTAGGTCTGAGTAAGCACCTCATTATACAAAAGCTATGAGCTTTTGAAAAGATGTAAGCAAATTAAAAATTCCCAAAACAGAACCTTATTTTAAAATATACTAAGTGAGGTTTGTACTTTAGAGGCCCAGTATTTTGATATTACAGATTCGTCATCAAATTACATAAATTTAGATTTTTCAAAGTCAAGTTTTTTCAAGTAAGAGAATAAGACTCTCATGATGCTACCGTTCATTTAACAAACATTTAACAAAGTAAGGAAAAGAGATAATATGTTACAAATATTACGGAGAAAAATGAAAGCAGGGGAAGAGGGCAAGGAGTGAGGAGGGAATGGAAGTTTCAAGAGAGTGTTCAAAGACAGCTTATGGACACTCATTACTTGAGACAGGAGATTTAGGATAAAAAGCCCTCTTGACTCACTGTATTATATATCAGCATAAGCAGTCCCAGTCAAAATTTGAATTTGTATTCTACTAGCATTAAGACATGACAATGAACATGCTAGGGACTTGAATTAAATCTAAGCAAAAGAAATATGCAAGAACAAGGAAAACGATGTACCTAACAGAAAACCTTGGTCTCACTGCTACGGGGTCTCTGTCCAATAAAGACCTTGGTCATTTTTTTTGAAATCAGGTCATTTCCTCTTCATCAAAGTGCTGGGAAATATACAAGTGCAAGGAAAGGCAGTGTAGTCGGAAAGCAAAATGGATACAAGAGTAAGGAATCAATGGGCGTCTCGTCCTGTGGGGCCCTTTTGCCTGCTGGTGTGGCTCCTGGCCCTGGGCCCCTCCGTTCCATGCAGCAGGGGTTGCAGCACTGGGGTTGGGGTTCTGAAGGCCTAGTTACTGTTTATCTCACCACATACTGAGTTCTTGCCTAAAAATTACTTTGATATATTGATATATCTTGTGAAGGTAGCGTTTAAGAGAGTTACGTCTGATTTGGTTTCTCCAAATAGAAATGGGAGTAAAAAGATTCCCTCTGCTTAGTCCAGACAAACCGGGCCACTCCCCATATATCTTACTAGATCTTGACTAACACTTTTGCACTTGCCATTTCCCTTATCAAAAAGCTCTTTCTCTTGAGGGGGTTGGGAAGGGCAGAATAGGTGAAGGGGATTAAGAGGTACAAACCTCCAGTTATAAAATAAATAAGCCACAGGGATATAAGATACAGGATAAGGAATATGGTCAATAATATTGTAGTGATCATTTCATAATGTATGCAGATGTCAAGTCACTATGTAGTATACTTGAAGGTAACATAATATTGTACATCAACTATATTTCAATTAAAAAATAAAGCACAATTTAAAAATGCTCTTTCTCTCCTTAATTGGTGTGACTTTAATTTCATTTTTCTTTTTAAAGATTTTTTTTTAATGTGGTCCATTTTTTAAAGGCTTTATTGAATTTGTTACAATATTGCTTCTGTTTTATGTTTTGGTTTTTTTGGCCGTGAGGCATGTGGGATCTTAGCTCCCCGACCAGGGATCGAACCCGCACCCCCTGCATTGGAAGGTGACGTCTTAACCACTGGACCGCCAGGGAAGTCCCAGTGACTTTAATTTCTTTAACTCTGATTGTAAATTCACTTGCTCCATTAAGATTCCTTTCAACTGCAGTGTGATCTATGTCTACCCTTGGTAGTTTTTACATGTTGCCTCATGAATTCCCCATGCTGTTTAAGCAGTGTATATTTTAAATTCCAAACAGACTGTGAATTTCTTGAGGGCAGGGTAGAGATCTCCTACTTCCTATTATGTCTAATAACAACAGCTGACATTTATTCAGTGTTTATTCAATAGTCACTTTCCTTAGTGCTTTCTATGCATTATCTCATACAATTGCCATAACAGCCTTATAAGGTAGGCACTATTATTGTACATTTGCAGATGAAGAAACTGAGGCTTGAAAGTGATTAAATGGTGAAAATGAATTCTGAACCCATGTATGCTGACTCAGAACCTGGACTTTTAGCCACGATGCTATACCCACTGGCATGCTGTTGGGCACAAAGAAAAGACTCAGTATCAGTGCTCAAAGGTATAAAAAACTTGGAAAACCCACATGCAGAAAAGATAGCAGAGATTTACTATACACGTACTTGTCCTCCATTTAGTGTCTAAATCCTGTGTGCTCCAAACGACCATGAGCAACATAAGCAGCCATTTCTTATTCCCTTTTTATCCCAAATAGACTATCCTGCCTGCACCAACGGGTATTCAAAACTAATTGAGGAGTATATGCTTTATGCGTTTTAATGTTTACTTTTAGAAACTGTGGAGCAAGAAATTTGAAATTTTAAGAGTATGAAGACTAAAAGCTATAAAGGTCACCATGCCAAATAAAATGTATTTGTTTGACATCTTCACACAGACTCAGCGAAGGAAAGAGGATGGCTTCCCCAAGAACACTGATGAGGGTTGTGGAGTTCTAAGCCATAAAATCAATCTTCCTTCAGTTCTGTACGATTAGGCACACTCTATGATTAACTAACTGTACTCAGTGGAAATAAGAAGAGCTGATTGTTGGGTCGGGAAAGGATAACTACGATGTTCTTGAAACAGCCAGCTCTTAGAAGGGGAGTCCAGGATACCAGGAAAGAGCTGCTGTCACCTACCCGTGTTTTCTAAAAGTGACATCTTGAGTTCATTACTATGAGATGTCACGATACAGCATGGGGTTAGGGTTTTTTTTTTTTAATATATCTTGCTTATTAGTTTCATAAACAAAAACCATTTCACTGCTCTCATTTATGCAGGAATCTGCTTGTGAAGCTGTACTTAACCTTAATATGTTGGTTATAGCTTCTGTTTATAAAACTAAATTGAAACACATGTTGTGCAAACAACTTTGGGGAAAAAAATTCCTGACTCTTTTAAAATAATGATGATCAAGATTTCATTGGTCAACTACTGTCCCAACCGTTATTATACCTAACAGACATAGCCTTGAGAACCACCAACTTTCTTTGAATAATCACAGCATTGACTAAAAGGTGTGTAAAATGGAGCCTTCTCTCCAGAGGGTTAGAGGTTGTGGGGCGGTGGGGGGGGGGGGGG
>NW_006798707.1:1990058-2004679 GCF_000442215.2 Lipotes vexillifer | reverse complement strand
GGGGGGGGGGGGGGGGGGGGGGCGCGGTTTGCAGTACAGCCAGGGTCCTCATTGGAAGCACAGGATGTTTCCTGGCTTCCACCACCTTCTCTACTCACCAATGTTTCTAGAGAAAGAATCTGGAGTGTGGGGTTTCCCCTATTACCCTAACAATGTGTTCTTAATGAGTCTGGTAAGAAGCTAAGCTTATTTATATAAGCATCAGTTTTCGTAAGTGTTTTACAAATCAAACTAAACCACATCCTCAGGCACCTGAGTTGTGATTTTATGCACACCTACAGATACAAACCTTGTGCCAGAGTGTCATCCAGGAGCCCAACAAAACAAGTTAAAACAATAGTGAGTTTTCTTTAAGCGCATATGGAACAAATACGACACCATTTACCACATCCTCAGTATGGTTCCATAACTTAAGGAAAAGGTAGATAAAGCTTTTATGCAAGTAGTTCATACAGCTCTTTGTAAGGGATAGAAAAAGACATTTGAAAGGGTAGCTGATACAGTGGCTATCTGTGACGCTACCTGCCTGACACCTTCTCTTCTCCTGGGAAGCCCCTCTCTCTTCTAGTCCCCACCCGTAAGCCCCGATCCTTACAGCTCATGGCAGAGATGCCAGTTCCAACCCCCTGAGAACAGCTGATGGGTCCCGGAAGAGTCCAGTCCTTTTGCACAGACAAAAGAAACTGTCAGTAGCCATACTTCCCATTCATGGAAGAGGCCAGGCTGTAGGGTGAGAGAATAAAGCCTGCACCCTAGAGACGCAGAGCTGAGAGAGAAGAGAGTCCTGGGCAGCACTCGCACCGAGTTCCCGTGGTGCTTCGTCCAGCTGCATCCTGCCCCTACTGTTGTTTAGCTTTTCAACCTTCTCCCAGCTTTGGAAAGCCAATAAATTGCCCTACGTGCTTTATGCTGGTTTGAAGTGGTTTTCCTTCACTTATAACCAGCATTTTCTCTTGTAAATTGTTAAACTAACTAATATAGATGATAACCATGGCAAATTGAAATTTACAGAACTAAGTGCTAAGAAGAGACTTTTGTTCCTGAGTTACCTAAATACTTGTTACATGCTATGGAGTGCCAGGCCCTAATCAGAGCCTAGAAAGGGCTTTTAGGGCAAAGGTGAGCGGCATGCCTCCGCACTTGCCAGAAGAAAGCTTTGCTAGAGCAATCTGCCACGGCATCAGGCTCTGGCTGCAGCTAGGCTATTTTCCTGCACTTACTGCTTCTCATCCTGGTGGACCTGAAACAGCACAGTAAGCCATTCCCGGGCTTTGGATGGAACAGCCTGCACTCCCCGCTCTATAGCCACCCTAAACCTCACCCAGTGAATGAAAAGGTATTGGAGGTGCCAACGCTTAAAGGCAGACAAGCCGCAGCGGCAATCTGTTTGAACACATACAACGTTTTGCAAGTTCATCATACAATTTAACATCTGCATAGAAATGGTGATCTTTTAGCTACAGAAATAAAAAAGTTTTGCTAAGAGTTTGCATGTTTTTATATTTTTTCCATATGACATGCTAAATGTGGGCGTTATGGAAAGCAACAGGTTTGCAAGGCTTTGGCAAATGTATATGAAAGTAGCCAAGCACAGAACCAGGCATGAAGAATGTGCCCGGCAAAATGTTAAGTTTCATTTCTCTCACTCCTTCCTCCCCGACTCTTGGTCTGACATCATTTCCATTACCATGCTTTTCTTTCTACTATTAAAGCTCCACCCTATCCTTTCCATGCTAGGTAGCTTTGAGTTTTGGGGTTTAGAGATTCTTCCTGGGTGGTTGTGTGTGTGAGGACAGAAGGGAACGGCACCCTAGAAGCGCATAATACCTTTGCACCTACCCACCCAGCGAATCATTTGGCTCAAACAGTCTGGTGCCCATGGCAACTAGGCAACTGGTTACTTCCACGCTGTTTCAGCCACCTGGTACCGCACCCTCATTAATTGGCGACAATCACAAGCCACAGGTGTTAAAACAGAGAATGGAGCCTACTAGACACTCTCTCCTTGAAGTAATCAGAGATCTTTTGATTTGCCTATTGATGTTATCTGCAGAACCTAAAGGGCAGATAGGAGCTCTGAAAAGAACTAGAGGCTTAGAGCCATATCCCTCTGGAACTGGCTGGAGGAATGATTCCAGAGCAGAAAATGAGCTCTGAGAAGTAAATACTGCATTTCTCTCAGATTCAAAAGTGCACCCTGGCCCTACAGTGGCCTGGCATTCCAGCCCCTCCAAGGTATCCTTCCAACCTCATTTTCCCACTCTGCCGCTGACACACCCTAACTGCAGCAGCTGCCCGAACTCCATCCTGCCACTCAATCCTAAATGCCTTCTTCCCCAAACCTCCCAATTCTATCTGTTCTTTAAAGTGCCACTCAGATGCCATGTCCTCTCACAAGACTTCCTGATCCCGCCCTCTGAGGTAATGGTTTCTCCTCTGAAATCCTACAGGTATTTAGCTACACCCTTCATATGGCAACATTTTATTGTTTCATCTGCATTTTAAAGTTACTTAGATATGTGCTCTTATCATGTATCTGGTTGAGTTCCTTAAAGAGCAGTGTTTCATTCATTGTCGTGCTCCCACTGCCTAGAATGGTGCCTACTACAAAAATAGGTACCCCATAAGTATGTGATGAACAAAGGTATGAATATGTGTATGAAAGAATGACCACATATGCTTTCCAGTAAACTGCTGATCCAAAAATGGGTTCCACAAGCAGACATCCCTAGCAGAAACAGCAGAGGTCTATGTACCTTATTAACTTGACTTTCCGATATAAATCAGTAGGTGTAATTTGGGGCAGAATGGGCCATTATCCCTTGGGTTCAGGTCATCCCCTAGAATAAGAGGAAAATTCAAGTTCAAACACTTGACTGAGAGAGCAAACCCTATAAGCCAAAAAGGCAAGAGCAATCTTTTTGCCATTTCTAATCAACTTCCAAACAACACACCATGTGCTATCACTAAGTCAATACTCATTTATGATTTACCTACCACGGGCGAGACATTTTGATGGACACAATAAGGAAAAAAAGAATTGCAAGAATCCATCTCCCAACTCAAAGAGGCAGATGTAAACACATGAAGATGAGAAATGTTCTTTTTTGCTTCTTCAATAAGAGATCCGATAAGATAGGACATGATTAATCCTTAAAAGGTAAGGCTGAAAACTCATCAGTTTTTTCTATGTATTGAGAGTGAATTCATCAGACTCCTTCCTGGCATTAGACTTTTATAAGAGAGGAGATAAAGCAGGAGAGTAACGGGCATCCTAGGAGGAAAAAAGCAAAACTTCTAGAGGTGGTAGAAGGCAGCGAAAGGAAGCTCTGACTTTCCCAGCCTGCATGACATTAAACAGCAAGCTTTGGGTGTTTTTCAGTGAAGACAGTCCTACCACTTCCTTACTCCAGACTATCTAGTTCAAAATGTGTAGAGACAGGGGCCCAGTAACAGACCCCAAATGCAGATGTGGCATTACATTTGTGAACAGCCGGCAGCTGAATGAAGCCTGTGTGGATGGAGCCTTGCAAATCAGACCAACAGCACCAGCTTCACCTGGGGGTTACTTAACAAATGCCTAGATGATCTGTAGAACATTAAAGTTTGAGAAGCACCGGCTTAGAGAACTGACACTTCAGGGAGAGAAAATAGGTCCAAAAATAAAGAGAGAACTGAAAAGCAATGGACTAAGATATCCATCCTGTGATTAAACAGGAGGAGACCACAGATGAACTGTGATGTTGAACGGGGCTGTGGAAGACTGTGGAAGGTATCTGAGACAAAGTTTAGGATTTAAAAATAAGTATCTGTGGTATATTCCAAAACCTCAGAGTTAAATGGAGGAAAGAATCGTGGTAGAAGCGGAAAAGTACAGTAAGGTACTCTTCAAATATTCTTCTAACCGGCCACATGCATAAGCTGTGGAGGAGCCAGAGAAAGGGGCCAGGTCAAGAGAGCTGGCACTGTGAACACTATCCCCTTCGGGTCAATGATGTTGGAAATGTGCCAAAGGTGAAATGACAGGAGCAAAGGGTAAATAAAGTCGGAGAACGTTAAAAGTAAAAAAGAGGGCTTCCCTGGTGGCACAGTGGTTGAGAGTCCGCCTACCGATGCAGGGGACGCGGGTTCGTGCCCCGGTCCGGGAAGATCCCACGTGCCGCAGGGCGGCTGGGGCTGTGAGCCATGGCCGCTGAGCCTGCGCGTCCGGAGCCTGTGCTCCACAACGGGAGAGGCCACATCAGTGAGAGGGCAAAAAAAAAAAAAAAAAAAGAAAAAAAGACCCCTTCGAGATCTGGGCCAGGGGTTGTTACCCTGTGTTCTGGGGAAAACTTGGGATCATGTGTACATGAGAGTATGTGTCTTAAGACATATACCGGGCATTTTGTATACCAAGCACCGGGAGAAAGATTTCATTTGTAAAAAGGTTTCTATTATATTAAAAATAAAGTTTGTAGTCATTGATTCAATACCCACACTTCATAGATTTACAGATGGAGAAACCGAGCTAAGGGAAGTGATTTGTCTAATGTGCAGAGTTGATCAGTCACAGGGCTGAAACCAAAACCCATGACTGCTGACTCCTGCATCAATGCTTTTTTTCACTACATCAATCTACTGTATACAAATCTTCTTTGAAAACTCTATGTCACTTACTAAATGAGGTCTGTGTGAATCAAAAAGGAAATGTAAGACCCCCCCCCCAAACAGGAGGAAATTTAAATTAAGAGTAGAAATTTTCATATGAAGAACATATTATACTAAAAAGTTCCCCAAATGAAAAACTCTAAATGTTGGACTTAGCATACATTAACTATTGAGTAGGTGGCTTTGTTATTTAGAACTTTACTAATTATAGAGGTGCTGATGACCAGATTTAGAAGAACTATAAATTGAGTTGGACTTTTTCCTTGGCTTGGGTTGGTAAAGAATATTTCTTTAATTTCTAAGCTAATAACAGGTTTAAGATAGACCAATTGACGAACATTTGCAGTTCTTATGAATTTGAAGTGCTTATGAACAGAAATTGTGACATTTCATGATACATAAATGATGATGAAAGTACTGACGCGTCCTAGGAAGTTGCAATTCTCCAGGGAAGCTACTAACACCTTAACATTTCTTGTTCACATTAGAATGTGGATTCAACTTACTGAAAAAAGTTTATATCAAATAAGCATGAAAGCATGCAATTAAGATAGCAGACTAGGTTGAACGCTTTAGCTCTTGGGTCTGTTATTTACTGAATCAAATGTTGGTAAGTGTACATGAAAATCTGCACAACAATCCAAAACAGGTTTCACAGACCATGTCGAAAAACAAACAAGCAAACCACGTTTAAAAAAAATACATGGGCAGAAAACCTTCCCAGTGCCTCAGCAAACTAAATAGGGCTTTTCCCCCAGATAAACCATGGCTGGACCTACTAAGCCTATGCATCCTGGGCAAAATATATTGCAGATTTCTTTTATTTTCTTCTGTCTTCAATTATTTCCATTCTCCTTCTATACTGAGTATACCTTTGGGACTGACCTCAGGATTCATTCATTCATTCATTCTACGAACATGTATTAATACCCTATTCTGTGTTAGGCGCTACCTAGAAGGTGCTAGGGACACATGCCCTCAAAGCCTTTACAGACAAGTAGGAAAACTAAATAAACAATAAAAATAATAATAACTGACCACCTGCTTAAACCTGTTAGAATAAAGGTGTATTATAAGAGAGGTGTGAATCTATGGCAGGAAGGAGGAGAGGGGTTAAAGAAAGGGCAAAACTGGCTGTCACATACGGCTTTTCAAGGAGATAACGTTTTTACTTGGAAGGAATCTCAGCGCTCTAAAGGAATAAAAAGTATAAGGGAGTGAAACAAAGACAGAACAGTGCATAGAAAGACACGGGGGTACAGAGGTACATGGCACATTCAGGGCAGTGTTCAGGAAGGCTGAAACAGAGGACACTAGTAAGGAGGGGTGACAGATGAAGCTGGACAAGTTTAAGGGACCGACCGTAAACAACCTTGATGCATTTCAGCCAGGAGTTTGTTTTTTAAAGGGCAACACAAAAAGGGATTACAAACAAGGTAGTGAAATGATCAGATTGCTTTAGAAAGAGTATTCTAACAGCTTGGGAAAGATGGATTGGAGAGCAAGGCTGAATGTGGGGTAGGGGTGGGAGCTCTACAGTGGTCCAGAGCAGAACAAGAAGGATGTCCCCATAGAAAGGCAACTTGGTGTAGGGTGTTGGAGCCCAAGCAGAGTGCAGAGGGTGCCCACACGAGGGAGAGGCAGCAGCAACAATGGGAGGCTGGTCACATGCGGGGGTGGGGGTGGGGGCTGTGTAACTAATGGAATATATCCATAATATATTATAGAGAATGGGAACGGGATTTATCACTGGGAAATATATCCATAATATATTACGGAGAATGGGAACGGGAATTATCGCTGGGTAATATATCCACAATATATTATGGAGAATGGGAACGCGATTTATCGCTGGGTAATATATCCACAATATATTATGGAGAACGGGAACGGGATTTATCGCTGGGTAATATATCCAAATTATATTATGGAGAATGGGAACTGGATTTATCACTTTCAAAGAAGAAAGTTACAAATGCATACAAAGAGGAATAAAACAGAACAAATCCAGCATATTAAATTGGTATTGGAGGTATCCGTATGAACATAGTTGTTCAATATACACGGATAGATATAGAAATAATATTGAGCATCAAAATAAACAATGATGTAAGTAAGAAAGAGAAAAATACCGTATGCTAACAGATATATATGGAATCTAAAAAAGAAAAAAAAAATGGTCAGAAGAACCTAGGGGCAAGACGGGAATAAAGATACAGACCTACTAGAGAATGGACTTGAGGATACGGGGAGGGGGAAGGGTAAGCTGGGACAAAGTGAGAGAGTGGCACGGACATATATATACTACCAAACGTAAAATAGATAGCTAGTGGGAAGCAGCTGCATAGCACAGGGAGATCAGCTCGGTGCTTTGTGACCACCTAGAGGGGTGGGATAGGGAGGGTGGGAGGGAGGGAGACGCAAGAGGGAAGAGATATGGGAACATATGTATATGTATAACTAATTCACTTTGTTATAGAGCAGAAACTAACACACCATTGTAAAGCAATTATACTCCAATAAAGATGTTAAAAAAATAAATAAATAAGCAATGATGGTAACTAACTATAATCCATTAAATCAAATGGGAAATCATGAGTCCATACTGCTATAAATAGAGTTCCATGAAAAATGAGACATTTGTATGGTTTCAAAGGCCCTCCCCACAAAATACTTACCAATTACGAAAGAGAAAAAGTAACTTTGCAGGGGAGAGCCTTACAGACAGCACTTTAAACAAACAAGTCATGAAGGTGAACACAACACTGGTAATGAGTCAAACAGACAGGGTTTGCCACGTGAGAGAGGGCAGCGAGAAGAACACAGCATCACTTCTGTGATATTCCTGCTACAGACGCATAAACAGAATCCAATCATGATGGAACATCAGAAAACCCAAATTGAGAGACTTCTTTTTTTTTTTTGGAAAGCCAAGAGAAGAAAGTGTATCACTCCTTTCCTTTTTTTTTTTTTTTTAACATCTTTATTGGAGTATAATTGCTTTACAGTGGTGTGTTAGTTTCTGCTTTATAACAAAGTGAATCAGTTGTACATATACAGATGTTCCCATATCTCTTCCCTCTTGTGTCTCCCTCCCTCCCACCCTCCCTATCCCACCCTTCAGGCGGTCACAAAGCACCGAGCTGATCTCCCTGTGCTATGCGGCTGCGTCCCACTAGCTAACTACCTTACATTTGGTAGTGTACATATGTCCATGCCTCTCTCTCGTTTTGTCACACCTTACCCTTCCCCCTCCCCATATCCTCAAGTCCATTCTCTAGTAGGTCTAGTAGGACACAGTCTTTATTCCTGTATTACCCCTAGGTTCTTCATGACAGTTTTTCTTTTTCTTAAATTCCATATATATGTGTTAGTATACGGTATTTGTCTCTCTCTTTCTGCCTTACTTCACTCTGTATGAGAGACTCTAGGTCTATCCACCTCATTACAAATAGCTCAATTTCGTTTCTTTTTATGGCTGAGTAATATTCCATTGTATATATGTGCCACATCTTCTTTATCCATTCATCCGACGACGGGCACTTAGGTTGTTTCCATCTCCGGGCTATTGTAAATAGAGCTGCAATGAACATTTTGGTACATGACTCTTTCTGAATTCTGGTTTCCTCAGGGTATATACCTAGTAGTGGGATTGCTGGGTCATATGGTAGTTCTATTTGTAGTTTTTTAAGGAACCTCCATACTGTTCTCCATAGTGGCTGAACCAATTCACATTCCCACCAGCAGTGCAAGAGTGTTCCCTTTTCTCCACACCCTCTCCAGCATTTATTGTTTCTAGATTTTTTGATGATGGCCATTCTGACTGGTGTGAGATGATATCTCATTGTAGTTTTGATTTGCATTTCTCTAATGATTAATGATGTTGAGCATTCTTTCATGTGTTTGTTGGCAGTCTGTATATCTTCTTTGGAGAAATGTCTATTTAGGTCTTCTGCCCATTTTTGGATTGGGTTGTTTATTTTTTTGTTATTGAGCTGCATGAGCTGCCTGTAAATTTTAGAGATTAATCCTTTGTCAGTTGATTCATTTGCAAATATTTTCTCCCATTCTGAGGGCTGTCTTTTGGTCTTGTTTATGGTTTCCTTTGCTGTGCAAAAGCTTTGAAGTTTCATTAGGTCCCATTTGTTTATTTTTGTTTTTATCTCCATTTCTCTAGGAGGTGGGTCAAAAAGGATCTTGCTGTGATTTATGTCATAGAGTGTCCTGACTATCTTGTCCTCTAAGAGTTTGATAGTGCCTGGCCTTACATTTAGGTCTTTAATCCATTTTGAGCTTATTTTTGTGTATGGTGTCAGGGAGTGATCTAATCTCATACTTTTACATGTACCTGTCCAGTTTTCCCAGCACCACTTATTGAAGAGGCTGTCCTTCTCCACTGTACGTTCCTGCCTCCTTTATCAAAGATAAGGTGACCATATGTGCATGGGTTTATCTCTGGGCTTTCTATCCTGTTCCATTGACCTATCTTTCTGTTTTTGTGCCAGTACCATATTGTCTTGATTACTGTAGCTTTGTAGTACAGTCTGAAGTCAGGGACCCTGATTGCTCCAGCTCCGTTTTTCGTTCTCAAGATTGCTTTTGGCTATTCGGGGTCTTTTGTGTTTCCATACAAATTGTGAAATTTTTTGTTCTAGTTCTGTGAAAAATGCCAGTGGTAGTTTGATAGGGATTGCATTGAATCTATAGATTGCTTTGGGTAGTAGAGTCATTTTCACAATGTTGATTCTTCCAATCCAAGAACATGGTATATCTCTCCATCTGTTTGTATCATCTTTAATTTCTTTCATCAGTGTCTTATAATTTTCTGCATACAGGTCTTTTGTCTCCTTAGGTAGGTTTATTCCTAGATATTTTATTCTTTTTGTTGCAATGGTAAATGGGAGTGTTTTCTTGATTTCACTTTCAGATTTTTCATCATTAGTATATAGGAATGCCAGAGATTTCTGTGCATTAATTTTGTATCCTGCTACTTTACCAAATTCATTGATTAGCTCTAGTAGTTTTCTGGTAGCATCTTTAGGATTCTCTATGTATAGTATCATGTCATCTGCAAACAGTGACAGCTTTACTTCTTCTTTTCCGATTTGGATTCCTTTTATTTCCTTTTCTTCTCTGATTGCTGTGGCTAAAACTTCCAAAACTATGTTGAATAAGAGTGGTGAGAGTGGGCAACCTTGTCTTGTTCCTGACCTTAGTGGAAATGCTTTCAGTTTTTCGCCATTGAGGATGATGTTGGCTGTGGGCTTGTCATATACGGCCTTTATTATATTGAGGAAAGTTCCCTCTACACCTACTTTCTGCAGGGTTTTTATCATAAATGGGTGTTGAATTTTGTCAAAAGCTTTCTCTGCATCTATTGAGATGATCATATGGTTTTTCTCCTTCAATTTGTTAATATGGTTAATCACATTGATAGATTTGCGTATATTGAAGAATCCTTGCATTCCTGGAATAAACCCCACTTGATCATGGTGTATGATCCTTTTAATGTGCTGTTGGATTCTGTTTGCTAGTATTTTGTTGAGGATTTTTGCATCTACGTTCATCAGTGATATTGGCCTGTATTTTTCTTTCTTTGTGACACCCTTGTCTGGTTTTGGTATCAAGGTGATGGTGGCCTCGTAGAATGAGTTTGGGAGTGTTCCTCCCTCTGCTATATTTTGGAAGAGTTTGAGAAGGATAGGTGTTAGCTCTTCTCTAAATGTTTGATAGAATTCGCCTGTGAAGCCATCTGGTCCTGGGCTTTTGTTTGTTGGAAGATTTTTAATCACAGTTTCAATTTCAGTGCTTGTGATTGGTCTGTTCATATTTTCTATTTCTTCCTGATTCAGTCTTGGCAGGTTCTGCATTTCTAAGAATTTGTCCATTTCTTCCAGGTTGTTCATTTTATTGGCATAGAGTTGCTTGTAGTAATCTCTTATGATCTTTTTTATTTCTGCAGTGTCAGTTGTTAACTTCTCCTTTTTCATTTCTTATTCTATTCATTTGAGTCTTCTTTTTTTTAGTCTGGAGTCTGGCTAATGGTTTATCAATTTTGTTTATCTTCTCAAAGAACTAGCTTTTATTTTTATTGATCTTTGCTATTGTTTTCTTCATTTCTTTTTCATTTATTTCTGATCTGATTTTTATGATTTCTTTCCTTCTGCTAACTTTGGGGTTTTTCTTTCTCTAATTGCTTTAGGTGCAAGGTTAGGTTGTGTATTCGAGATGTTTCCTGTTTCTTAAGGTAGGATTGTATTGCTATAAACTTCCCTCTTATAACTGCTTTTGCTGCATCCCATAGATTTCGGGTCGTCATGGAGAGACATTTTTAAAAACTGGTCTATAATCTTCAGAAAGGTTGTGAATGTCAAGGAAAAACTGAGGAGCTACTACAGATTGAAGAGACATGTCAACTTAATATAATCCATGATTCTAAACGGAATTCTTCTGCTATTAGGAAATCATTGGGATAATTGGTGAAATTTGAATGAAGTCTTAGATTTGGATGGTTGTATTGCATCTGTGTTAATTTCCTGATTTTTATGATTATACTGTGATTGTGTAGGAGACTGTACTTATTTATAAGAAATGGCTAAAGTACATGAAAGTAAAAAGGGCATCACACAGCAACTTACTCTCAAATGGTTAAACAAAAACAAATGCTTTGTACTGTTCTTCCATTTCTATGATAAATCTGAGATTCCTCCAAATATAAAAAAAGAAAAGAATGAAAAGATGATAAAATCCAGACCAGGCCATACAAAGACACTGTTCTCTTAGGAACAAAAAGGAAGAGAAAGTGGAAAGAGCCATAAAACAACAACAACAAAAAACAAACAAAAAGGAAGAGAGAAGTTGGAATCTTAAATCAGAAACCCATTATATACACATGCTTCAAAGTTTTATGGTACATATTTATGCTTAACTGTGTAATAAAATATGTATAATTCTCAAATCTTAACACTTAACAGGTTAAGTAATCTCCCCAAATATTGCCATTTTCCCCAAAATAAGGAACCCTGCCAGGTTTGGTTATAGCTATCTATGTGGAGTGGCTGACCTCCACCTGATCCTGGAGTCAAGATTTGATGCCTAAAGTAGTCAAACCTGGGTTAGCTGTGCTTCTTATAGAAAATCACTTAATAAGGCTGATTTCTGTCTAGGTACCATACATCACACCTAAACTTATATCACCAACAACCCTGTAAGATAGATACAGTCATCTCTATTTTGCAGATTTAAAAATTTCTCAAAGAGATTAAGCAAAATATCCCAAATCTTCTACTAGTAAGTGGAGCATCAGGAAATAAATTCAGTCTTCTCTAACTCAGAGCACATGCTTTTCCCACTACAATCCAGTAGGCTTGTTACGTGCAAGGCATCACATGCTATTCACCATGGGAGAGACAAGATGAATAAGACATGTTCTCATGGAACTGACCACTTCTGCTTTCTCCCCTTTATGCTGCAGTCAGAATCGTCTGCCTTGTACCTCTTGCCAGGTATGACTCAACCACATACCAGTTTTTATCAGTGGGTGAATGCAGGGACACAGTTTTATCTACCTTTTCCATCACTGAAGAGATGCAACAGCAATTCTGAAGATGTACAAACATGCCTTAGAATATAAAGGCCAAAAAGTGCTCTCTAAATGTACTGTGTTAACTGAGTTTTTCTGAGTATATAATGACCACTTAATCAGCTAAAACTGGAAAGAACAAAATGATACAGAAGGAGTGTAAAGAAAATAGTATTACTTCTGAATAATTTGATGCTGGATAAGAAAGCCAAAGCCCAACCCAGGAAATGTCAGGAGTTCTGGACAAACGAACTGCTCACTCCCAAATTTTAATGTTTCATTTAGTAGAAGAGGTCACCTAAGAAACTCTCAGAAGTCAAAGCCAGGCCTCTGACTAGAGCAATGGGACTGTCGCTGTATGAAGAAGCGATGGGACCTTGAATTCTTCAAGCAGAGGGAGGACAATGAGATGGCACGTTACTATGTCAATAATGAATTCCCTCCACCGAGCTCATAATACAAAACCTGATACGTTTAATATTATTTATCTAATCCTGATTTATCCGTATGGAACACTGGATATAGGTCTTGGTAGAATTTTGAGAAGCTTATATGTATTGAGCAGACTTCCCCATAAAACAAATTTTCTAAAATTCAAGTTATCATGTAAGGAACCATATAATTACTTTCAAAGTTTTATGGAGAAAAAAGGAAGGAAACCATAAAACAGAAAACAACAGAAAACTATAAGTTTGTTTATAATTATTCAAATTAACATAATTTAGAAATGATTTTAACAGGGGAACATGTAAGAAAACTCAATGCTGTTACACTTCTCGTCATTAGTACTATGTCAGGCAAGTCAGTGGCTTTGGTTCAACTCCAGTGGTCTCCCTTACAAACACCAACTGACTGAGTCTATTCCTGGAATTGCTCTAACCTCCCCTAGTATTTCATCCTTTCACACACAGTAACGCACAGGGAGCGGTGTTAATATGTGAAACAAGTTCAAAGATCCCAGAGTGGAAGACATTGTTTTCTTGCATCCTACCTACTGTAACTGAAAACTGGGAATTTACTGGAATTGACGATTTATTATGAGTCAGATGGTTGACAGCTTTTCCAACCAAAACATCTGCTCTACAAAGGCACAACTGCTACAGTCCATTTCCTCTTGGATCTGGAGAATGACCAAGCTGTAGCTTAGCCCTTTCCTTAAAGACACAGGGATCTGAAATGAGAAATGAAATAAAAGCAGACCTCCACATCACCTTCCAACCTCCACTATTTTCTTTGGTGGCATTAAAAATACAATAAAATATGAGAATTAACATAGTTTTTGACCATTAAAAAATGGCAATCAGCTCAGTGGAATAACCAAGGACTTTACCAAATCATTCAAATTGACAGCAGCCCAGCTGAAACCAATTCTTTCTTCGGTATTTGAAGAAAGAAGGGACACGTATTACTGAAACGCAGTGGGGAAACGGTTTCATTATTTATTCATTCATTCAACGAATATTTACTGAACACTTCTATGTGTCAGGCACTATTCTAGGAACAAGAGGAGAATAGGCTAGGTAATGGCCCACCTCTTGGAGCTTACCTTTCAACAGGGGTTAACAAATAATAAACAAGTAAGCCTATTCATAAACAGTCTTGAAAGCACTACAGGTTTCCAACAGCATATTCGTTACCATTGGCACTAAGATTTTTTTCCAGCAACTGTAAGCAGTAAGATCGTTTTTAGGGACCATACCCTAGAGCAGTGGTTTCAATTCTGGTCCCTGTTTAAAAACACATTCCTGGACCCTACCCCTGGCAAATATGATTCAGTAAGTGTGTTTGGGCCAAGGAAATTTGGACTTTTTTTTTCGATTTACCAAGGGACTGAACTGCCCATCCAGGTTTGGGGTCTATTGCCCTAGAGTACTGACCTCCAAACATTTAAAATCATAAGCTGTCAGTAAAAAATGTTTGGGCTCCACATCAATATGTCTTATATGTATTTACTTGTAAGCTATATACATGAACCATTGTGCCAATACATTATGAACATCATAAAACATGCACAAACAGTAGACATTCTAGGAAGGTGAGATAAAAATAAATATGAACAAATATTTTTCCCCAACCTGGGTGGCTGCCTGCACAGGCTTTAGCTTACACGGTGGGGCACCCCACGAGGCCTGCAGGTTCCTCTCGCAGACTGGGGAGCGGGGCAACCAGAGGTGAAGCCCTTTGATTCACAGCCTGGGAAGACAGACTCTACCTCAGCCCTCACTCTGCTCCATAAACTTACACAAATATCACTTCTGGCACAGGTGAGAGAAGTAGGCAGAGAAGCATTAGAACTATTATCTCAGTGGCAGGAATTTAGGAGACCTTGCTTCACTCTACCTGCCAACACATAACCTGCCAGCTCTTGTTGACATAAACTAAGTATGGAAAA